>NC_089796.1:23058594-23358594 GCF_040412425.1 Macrobrachium rosenbergii
AAAACAGAAGTATTCTCTCAGGGGGAGAGGATGTTCAACAAAACCTGTTAAAGAAACTCCAGCTGGCCAACCGCTGCTATAACAGATAAATCTTCTTTTTCTTGCAATTGAGGTCATATCGCAGTGTCTTAGGTTCAGGCAAAGTTAATATTGATTTTTATGCTTATAATTCAACTGTTGTTAAGCAGAAATTTTTCCTCCACAGATGACAGGTGAAAAAGTGCAATTAATACTACTGCTATTTTGTTTCTGTTAATACAAAATACTGAAGAGAAAGTGTCCATTCATACATGCAATTTTATTCTTTTTTGCCAATCTCTATTAATTTGGGCTTTGTACTTTCCACTTCAAAATCCTTCGCCAGTATTATGGCTATCATGTATCTTAGTTCTTCAGAATATTACAAGTTTCTTTGTGAACTTCTTCTTTTTATCTGGAAGGGACAATACTCAGGATATTTTGCTTGCAGCTTAACTGGAAAGGTTTAGCTAGCTTATCACGATCCCCAATCACAACAGAATAAGACTAGCTTCCTGCATCCTTCAGTAATCAGTCTTTCACTAATCCTCAAAATTACTCAACCTCTTGCCAAACTTCCACAATGGATCTCTGCAGACACCAAAGTGAACAATTGCATGAACACCATGTCTAACAAAAGTCTTCAGTACAGGGACTTGAAATATTTCTTCCAGCATAGAACTTCCACGGTTGAAAAATGCCTGGGTATCTGACAAATCAACTAGAAGCATGTTTGCGTTATAATCTGCAACTGAATATGGGGTTTCATCCGAACTGAGTTTCATGAACTATCCTATTTCACCTTCACCAGAATCATCATGCATTGTACTTGAACCAACAAGAGCCAAATTTCCATTTTCAGATGCCTGATTTTTTGTCACTGCTGACTTTTCACCATTTTTCAGTTTAGTTCCTTTTATTTTTGGCAGTCCTTTCCATAATCCTATAGTACCGAAAGTGTCAGTTTCTTGATGAGGAAACAATCTTCCAATGTTGGACTCAGCTGTATAAAAATTATCTGCATGAGAAGACAACTAGCCCTTGTTAAAAGAGTTTCAAGAGAAACTAATTCTATTAGACACAGGAGAAGATCATATATTTTCCATATATTGTGTATCACTTACCTGCATAGAAGAAGTTCCATATATAACCATTAGAACTTTCACAAAGTTCATAGCTTTATTCCAAACGCTTTACGTTTAGCTGGTATATACTGAACCCATGATAAATTTCCTTCCAGCCTAACAAAGACTCATCAACAGAAACGTTCCTACTTGGAATGTAATTGTTCATAAATTCTTCAAAATAAGATCGGTGAATGGCTTTTTTTTTGCTTTCTTCCTGGTCCTTCTGTTACAGTAATATTGTCAACCAAATGTAAATTTATGCAACAAAGTCAAATCTACGGCCACTCGTACCTTTCGAAAAAGGAGGAGAAACACTCTAGTGTTGAGAAATACATTGAATTGTCACATCTAGTATCAATTCGTAAAATAAGTAGACGATATAAAAGCTTTCATTTCGCTTCTGCACAATGTCAAACCATCTATGTACTAGTGATTGTGAGACAAATGTTCTACATTCTCATCTAGAAACTGATTTGGCAAATCTGTTTGTTTCTTTCTGAGTAATCAGTGATTTCATCATCAAAGTGTTTTCAAAATATTCTAATGGATTCTCTTTATCCTCAACTGAAAATTTCACGCCAGGATCAACAAAAGTAAAAGATCTCTTTCTCCCTCGGAGTCCAGTCTTTCGGCAATGAGAAGTCATCTTCATCTTCCACTCATCAGAAAGAAAAGTTTGTTTCTTCAATATCCTCATACTGGAGGATTCAGAACTAGAGCTCTCATCAAATATGTCTTCAGTATCAGACACCTCGTCTAGGATATGATTTATCTCACCTGAAGACATATGCCTCTCTGTGACATTCATTGTGAAAGACGTGTCCGAAGCCATGTTGTCTCTGAAAAACGCCCTCAAGTGTACTGAAAAAAAAACAGTCATCTAGGCATCAGCCACCAACTGAAAAGAGTTGCCAGGCAGGAAATACGTCATCAATTACAGCTTACGTGTTTCTAAGAGTATTTGCAAATGATGTTCCAACATTTTCCACGACAAACATTATTACGGGACTGACAGCTTGAAAAGCACATTTAAAGATTTAAAGTCTTGAACGTAATATCCCGTTGAAGGCGCTACCGAGTAGATCGCAGTAAACGTATTATTACGTGGGTGACGCTTAACAGGTTAAAGGCTATAGAGCCATGCTCAATTCTGTCTTTAGGCACATAGGTTTGGATCTTGCAACAAGTCAGGATCTTAGTGACTTGATTAAATCTTTCAATACTTTGAGGAACACAGACTGCCTTCTATTCCTTGGAACCAGATATACGTGTCGTTGGCTCTCAGGCACTCTTTGAGCCTCTTCTTACATCTTCCGAAAGACTGAATGAGGAAGACTCTCTTTTTGGTTGCTCTAACGACAGCCAAAAGAGTTAGTGGATTACAGGCCTTGAACAAGCAGGTTGGCTTTTCACAAGGTGATGCGGTCTGCATGTTTACCCTTGGGTTTCTTGCGAAGAATGAAACTCCAGCCAATCCTTGACCCCATTTGTTCTCTATCAAGAATCTTACAGATATCCTGGGACCTACAGACCAGGAGAGAATTCTCTGTCTGGTCAGAGCCTTAAAATGTTACCTGGAGAGGAGTAAGAGCATCAGAAGCCCCTCTCATAAACTCTGGTGTTCCGTAAGGAACCTGTCTCATTGTACGTCCAAGAACGTGTTATCCCTCTTTCTTAGAGAAGTAATCTTTGAACCTCATAGGGGAATTCAGAAAGAGGCTCTACTTTTAATGAAAGTTAAACCCCACGAAGTCCAGGCAGTCGCCACTCACTGGCTTTTAAACCAAATCTGTCACTCTCAGACTATAATTCAATCTATGTACTGGACATGCAGATTTGTGTTTGCCTCTTATTATTTGCATGATGTAGAAACCACTTATGAAAACTGTAATACATTAAGATCATTATCTGTTGCTGGCTTGGTACTGGGGGAGGAAGGATAGGAGCATGTCTCCTATTTCTCTACCTCCTCGCCTTGAATTTAGGTGATCGAGTTATGGAAGCCAGGGGGTACTACGTACCCGGAGTACTCACCAGTCTTCTACTGGATGGGTATGGTGTTTTACATAAGGTGTAGGTGTAGGTAACAATATATTTGGTCAAATTTTTTTTGTACTGTGCCCAGGGCAAGGGCATACCTTTTTGTATGAGGCTTTGACAACCATCGGAGTACTCCTTGGTGGCAAAACACCCACTAAAGTAGAGGCGATTCTCGGCTTTACTACTGCGCCACTACAGGTTGATGATGAGCACCGACCAGAGGCAGTACCCGTGTGCTGTAGCTCTCAACAGATAAGGTTACAACAAGCATTGTCCAATGCTGGCTACCTATCTATTTCAAATTTATCCATTACTGAGTGCTTTTGAGTAGTTAGTGTCTATGTATCCCACCTCCTTTTCCTGTGGGATTCAGCAGTGTGATTACTTGGTAAGTTACTTATGTAAAAATTACATTCTTATAATAAAGTTTTATTTATACTTACCAAGTAATTATAGATCGAAGCCCTCCTGCCTCCCCTCTAATGGACATTATGCAATAACGAATTGAATGCCTGAGCCGGTTGTACCTATTCTTCCTCGAAAGCGGGGCAGGGGCTGTTACACCAAAACAATATGAGTTCTACCGCGAAATTTGTAAAACTTAAGCTGCCGCAAAAAGTAGGAACTAATAGCAATGTAATTACTTGGTAAGTATATATAAAACTTTATTTTATTTATTATAAAAATATAATGTTTAAAGAATCCAAGGAATATAGATGTTCCTAGTGGTACCTTGGTGTCTTAGGAGGAATGATCTTGGGTTCTATTGCCTCTTTAGATATTTTCCCTAGAACTCATACTTAAGAAAGTTCTTCTAAAACCACTTGCTAAAATTTTCCAAGTTTCCACACGATTCATATGTTCACACGGACACCATAACCATCTTGTGCTAGGGTGAGGTTTGTCTGGTGTGGACTGAGGATCTATCCAAAAGTTGGCAAGAGTGTTTACCTACTAATGTTTACAGAGACAGTTGTTAGTTTTTCTCTCTGGAGTTGAGCTGGAGGTATTTTCCTGACCTTGCACCTCTCTATAGGCACCCCATTAAGTTAAATCAGTTTCTAGTTACTCTAAATGTTGTCAGTTCCAGCTATTAGGGTTTTTAGGTCTTTGTCTTACTATGTTATGGGTAATGCTATACTAGACATTGCTTACAACGTGGACCACAGGAGGTCTTTAGGTCGGGTGTAATTAAGGTGCCTGGTACACTGTAACTCTTTTTGGGAAACTTGATGGATTTAGTTTTTGCCTCCAAACCTGTTTTGAGTCTTTAGTAAAAGCCCCTGGAAGCAATTAAACCCTCTCTTGGTAGCTCTAAGGCCTGTGATATGGTAAGAATTACAAGTGTTGCGCAATGCTGACTTTTGCATTGAAGATACATTACTACAGTAGTCCTTTGGTCTTGACCTAGGATGAGAACAAATATCTATTTTGAGGCTTGTCCCTCTCAGGGTTGTTAAATGCAGACTGGACATTATTTAAAGATAATGAATTTTACTCTAATGCCATATAGGGCAATTAGAGTGTACCCAAATAGAGTAAGCCTCTTAGAGACCATATTAATCATTTTATGTTTAAGGTGGAGCGAGCACTACCATGTCTAATTGTTCTGCTCCCCTTTTCTGTTAGTTGGTCAGATTAACACACACAATCTCATACTGAGTTATTACCTTTGCTGGAGGTAATTATTATTATAAAAGGTACTCAACATCCAAAGGCTGGCTGTAGTCAGTGGGCTGTGGGCATCCCCTGTTATGGACCTGTTTGAGACTAAAGGAGGTCATCCTTTTACCAATTTTTGGTTTACCAGTGCCAGGTCCTCTAGCTCTTGGGCAGGAACACCAAGCTGTTCCCTGGGTTGGTTTAGACTGTAATGCCTTTCCTACTCTGACTAAGGCTTCAGGGAGGCATCAGTGTTTTCAGGCACCTTTGTAAGTTGTCCCTTGGTGTTTACCCCAGGTGACCAGGGAAGGCTGGGTTTCCGGTTTCTTTCATTAGTGGACGCAAGCAACTGAGAGGTGAAAAGTTTTCATCACAATCCCACAAGCTACAGATGGCTGCTTGGTATGGTCGATGGTACTGGTGACTCAAGGCGGGATTTTGCAGTAATGCCATCATCAGTGCTGGGAGAGAATCTACTAATCGATTCTTCCAACACCAGTGGTCAGGAGTAAGTTATGGTTCCATGTTAAGGGGAGTTTTCCAGCACCGATACCTCCATAAACAACATGGTTAGGTTTCTGTTGTTTCTCAAAGATGAGGAAACTTCTTGTAGCAGCTTTTAAGGCTAAGAGCCATGTTGGCTTTGACTATAGGCTTGTCTGAGGACAAAAGTCTAGATGTTTTTCAAGGTGTTAAAGTGGAGCTTTCCCGGTCTCTGCTAAGTACTTCACCTTGGAATCTGTATGCCGTTCTTCAGTTCATTATTTTGTCGATCTTTGAACCGTTTAGAACTAGCTCCTTGTAAAGAAGTTTCTATGGAAACTTCACAGTAGCCTAGACACAACTAAAGAGTTAGAGACCAACAATCTTAGTCAGAGAAGATAGGCCTGGCTAAAGACAAGGCAATTATCTTGGCCTTATTTTGGGCTAAGTATTTTTACCTACCCTGGAGTCACTAGGGTTGGAGGAGCTTGACTCTTTGGGGTCCAGTACTGTCTGTAAGGATTGTTGGAATTGCACTAACAGAATTAAACCTATGTACAGGTTCTATCTTGAGTGATATGGAAACTGGAATTTCCTAAGAGTAGAAATGCAATGTCCTTTTCATTGGGTCTTTGGTCAAGGACTTTCACACTAATTTCTATCCTTAATGGAAGGTAAGCCACTGGACATAGGAGCAATGGCTACACTTTTAAATTTGAAAACTTATCCTTGGGTAAGATATGGAAGTCACTCAGTGGCATGGTAATCTTGTACTTGCTTTGGCTTAACCTCATGGTGCAGAGATTAAATGCAATTATGGTTTATGAAGGGGATTTTATGTCCTCAATTGATAGGTAGTCTTTTTTGGTCTACTGCTTTTTAAACCTGGTTGTGGTTTTTGGAAACCTTAGAGGTACTCAGTGTTTAGTATTAGAAGTATACCTTTTTGTACATATGTACTTGTTAGTTATCCATCATTGGCTCTGCAGGGTTTTGGCACAGTAACCCTACCCCTCCTTCTGTTGATGGGGGCATCCTCCAAAGAGACCTCAGCTATATTCATGATGAGGATATCGTACCTGAGTGACAATCCTCCTAAGGTGGCAGTAATAGCCTGTGAATTAAGTTCACTGGTTAAAACAAACACTTGTTTTATACACATACTTTGTTACTAAGTAACCTTTAGGGTTGGCTGATTTTCACTTTGCCCACCACCTGTTTCAAATGTAGGAATCAGCAATATAATGGAGAGGTAAGGTTCATTTAAAAAATATAAATATTTAATTTAAGATTTATTTTTTTAAATACTTACATCTCCATTATATAAATTTCCCTTCCTACCTCCTCACATTGAAAGTGGACAAAAGTAGACTGCCGGCTGATAGTGTTTTGTCCTATTATTCCCCTGGTGGGGGATGGGGAAAGTGATGGATAGAAGAAGGGTATTCATAGAAAACGGAGTGTTCTTGTTTTTTATTTTAATCTTTTGAACTCCCATGGCATGGAAGTAAAAGCTATATAGTGGAAAGGTAAGTATTTTTAAAAAATAATCTTAAATTAAGTATTTATATTTTTTTAAAAGATAACAAATCTAGAAGCATCATTAAAGTTATATGACTCTTGGAAACCTAATATACACGATAATGAAAAGAAAGCTACAGGACACAGAAGATTCTATACCCATTGAATGGTATAGAAACAGTGATTATTATTAATGATTAGATTAGCATAACAATTCCAGACCCTCATATGGTTTTCCAAAATGATTTTTTCCTAAATGAGAGGTGATATTGGACCAAGGTGAAGTAGTAGTTGGGCAGCTAATTAAGATCAGTGAAGGCAACATACAAAGCAGAAAGCAATGCAGCTGGGAGCCAAAAGTACTGCAAGAACCTTCAGTACCAATTACAGTGCATCATACAATGTACACTGTAAGTGGCACCTGCATCTATGAAAACTGAGTACAGAAAAAAGCATAATAGCAGAGATGGCAAATCAGAATTCTGTAGAAGAATGACCAAAATATTACTTTTTAAAATAATGGCTAAGGCCTCTTAACTGCTGAGAGAAAGATGTAAGGAAGAAGCAAGCGTATGGTTACTGAGAGAGAAATTTGAGATATGAATGAGCTTAGTAATACAGAATTTATAAGAGTACACTTTAACCACCAGTTTTAGTTTTCTGAAAAATGCAACAACTACATAGTACAAATTTATTCTTATGAAGGATATAATGTTACATCCAGTCAGTTAATGCGTGACATTACCAATACTGTACTTGGAGAATTATGAATGCAATGTTTCTTGACAGTTTAACACTGGGAAACCTTAGTGTTCTCTGTTAAAGCAACCTCAAATTAACAGACTCCTGTACTTAAGTACATTATTATGATTATTTTTTTTTATGTTAATTTATGAGACACATTTTAAAGTAGATATCTTAAATTGAAAATTGTGTAAAGCACATGTTAGCTAAGAATTGCTCTTAGCTGCAAGATATCTTGAAAATATTCATGTGCGGGTTTTAATAAAGAATCTTTGGTGTTCAGCAGACTTTTTTACTTATTAGAAAGCCAGATCCCAAAACATCTGTTAAGCTGAGGTGTTACTTTGAAAATTTTGCAGATTTTGTTTGTAACTGTATGTTGTGGCTAAGTCTTTCATTAACATTCTGCATTCTGTCAGAAAAATAGGAATTTTTTTTTTTCCTAAATGAGATTTGATAACTCATATATTAGCATGATACAGTATATTGTATGATTTTTCACAATGTATATTGATTGTATGTATTCTGTGATTTGTGATTTTATTTGTCCTGTGAAAAATATTTAAGAACTGGCTGCAAGTATGTTATTATCATAAGAAATGTCTGAATTTAAATTGCTTTAGAATAGGCAGGGAGAGACTTTTAAGATTACTTTCTATTTTCAGCCGTGACGAGTCCTCTCTTAATAATGTTATTGACAGTGAAAGGCTGTCTTACATAGTGAAACTAGCAGGTCTGGTTCCAGAGGAGGAAGCATTGGAACGTCTCAATCAACAGATTAATTATGAAGGTAAATTTATGTGAAATACTATCTGACATTTTTAAAATTTTATTTATTTTCATCCTTTTCCAAATCTTCAAGATGAATTGAGAATAACCAGAAGTTCATAGTTTTTTTTTTTTTGCTCCAACTACTACAAAATCTTAAATAATTGGGAGCATTGATTAGGTTTGTTTGGCTGCAGTTGGGGTTTAAATAGGGTTATGTTCAGTACCCCAGGTTTCTGATAGGTTGTCATTAACTCTCAATAGTTATAATGCCTAATGCAGATGCATTAATTTTATCAAAGAAACATAACTGTTAGAAGTGGCAGGAAAAAGATTACATAAGCTAAAATTACCTTATAAAGCAGATATAAGAAAGAATGTTTATCACCAGGTTTTTTCTCAGCCTGTAACAAATTTCTTAAAAACGTCATGCTACAGAGACGTTATTCTTTGTGAACCAACTGTACAAGAGAAGAGTAGGGCAGGTATAGTAAAAGAGGAATAGAAATAAATTAAAACTCTTATGTCATTCAAGTTTTGTATATTTAGCATATGCAGGCAGTCCCCGGTTATTGGCGGACTCGGTTATCGGCGATCCGGTTTACAGGGCTTGTCTAGCGATGAAAATCAGGGCTTGTCCAGCTATGAAAATCGGTGATTTTTGGCACCGATATGTGCCGATTTCCATTTATCAGCACTGATAATAGGGTATTGGTGCCAATACATACCAAACAGAGGTGCCAATCTCCAGTTATCGGCACTAGTGAGCGCCAAAAATCGCCGATTTTTGTTTATCAGCTATTTTTGCTTATCGTCACATCAGAATGGAACCCAGCCAGTAACTGGGGAATGCTAGTACTTTATATCAAAGCAATTGTTAGGTCTGAAGACAGAGTTAAGGCATTTTAGTTTGGAGACTAAACTGTATTGTGTTTTAGAAATTGGAAATTGCAGAATTGTCTTAGGAAAATAATTAACTTGCCATGTGAAGGAAGATTAAATGAAGAAATTTATATCAGGTATTCAATCATTACAGGAAAAATATTCAGGGAGGCTTTTCAACAGTAAGATGAGTACCCTTCAGGTCCCCTAAATCAGTACATGTAGTACATTTGCTTCCTGTGGTGTAGTAAAGTCATGGTTAAAACTACTATTTATATTAGAGATTGTAATAATTTAATTTCAGTATCAGACAGAGAGTAATGTCAGACAAAAGGCCTATGACACATATTCAGCCTTTCTCTAAGGCATTGCTCAAAATAGTGCCCAGAAAAAGGACAATGAAATAACTAATTAACAGAACATATATGAGACATTTTGAAACCAGAGCCAATCGCAAGTAAACTTTCACTAAACTCATAGGTATTATTTTAAATTTCTTGGCAAAAATTAGAATAGAAAATAGCATTTCCCAATCAAAGAAATGTTTATGGAAAATTTTGACCATTGAATCAGGGAAATTTAGGTGAAATATATCAGTTTTGTACAGGCAGTCCCCGGTTTACGATGGGGGTTCCGTTCTTACGCTGCGTCGTAAACAGAAAAATCATCGAAAATCGTCAAAAATCCAAAGAAAACCTTACTTTTAATGCTTTTGGTGCATTGAAAACGATGTAAAATGCTTTTTTATTGAGTTTTTCATAAAAAAACTCCAAATTTTGATTATTCTGCCATTTTGGAGACAAATTTCTTCCTTCGGATTGGCGTCGTAAGCGTCGTAACCCCGGAACATGCGTCGTAAACCAGGAAATAATTTCTGATGAATATATTTGAAAAGCGTTGTAACCTCGGAACTATTACTTATTATCCATTAAGAGTCAGACTGTTGTGGTAAACAGAAGAATTAATAGGGCTTCAGTTAATTCTAATAGTGTATTATCCAGATTAGATGCTGAAAACATTGCCTGATTGACAGTTTGATTAAACTTTTCAAATTCTCAAGTAATATTTATTGTATGAATGATTCCAAACTGGTAAATCAGAAATTCCAGTTTCAGTGGTAAAATCTCATCTGTGAGATAGTGGATGGCTTAATCTAACTGTTAGGTAAGGCTCACTTCAATATGTTGTGGAAGTGTGAAATGATGAAAGCTATGAATTACATCTTCAAACTCTGAATTGAATTTTTTGGATCTTTTTAAGTACAAGAGCAAGGTCTAGAGAAAAGGGGGTCTACTCATTGGGGGTGAGCTTTTGGGGCTAATTTTTATGTCACTTGTAACTGGAGGTTCAGCAAGAGGCCTTCATTAATGCAAAACTCATTGTTCTTCAGCCGGAACCTTGAACACTGTTGGGGATATTCCTTTTAACTGAGTACAGCACTACCCTAATTTTCAGAGATTACTCCGTCACAGAATAACTTTTAGCATGAATTTTAACAAGGGTTCAAGCAGATTTGCAAAAAATCCGCATACAATTTAGACAAATCTTATTGGGCAATAAGAAAAATGTATACAGTGTAAAGAAGTATTTAATTACTGTACAGAAGCAACATGTTCAAGGAAAATACTTTATTTATATTACACATTATGGGAAAACATTACAGTATTTATTTATTGGTTATACCCACATGATGCAAATGAAGATTTCCATTCATGTATTCAAGGTCACTTGCATAAATGTAAGAAATGTGCATTTTTGTATTCATAATCTAAACATAAGTTTGCATATACACAGTTTTATATAAGCAACTTACCCAGTAATTACATAGCTATTAGTTTCTTTTAACCGGCAGCTCAAAATTTTTAAATTGCTGGTCCGCTAGTTTGTTATGGTTATGGCGACATGCCCTGCCCACTTTCGGGTGTAAGAGAAGGTACAATATAGCAAAGAGCTTCAGTTTGTTTCTGCTGGCTGTGTTTGAAGGACTGTAGTTAGAATTTATACTTTGCTGGTTGTTTGACTTATCTTTAATTGGTGAAGTATTTAACTTTGTAGCCTTTCGGCACAATTAAGACAGTGTTAGGCGAATTTTGATAATTGATTGATGACTCTTTGCCCGTTTTTTGGACTTGTATTAGACTTTCTAGGATGTCTGACACTAGTGGTGCCAACATTAGGTATTGCAGCAAAGCTGCAATACTAGACTAACTGAGAGTCTTACGATCGCACACTGTGTCCATGTAGGGGACAAACATGTTCAGTAGATTACGTTGTGAGGAGTGTAATGACTGGGATATTAAGAAGTGGAAGAGTTAGATGCACATCTCAGAAACTAGCTAAAGATAGGAAGATGAAAGCTATTGCTAAGGAATCTAGTAAAGCTTTATCTAGTCAGGGTTCATCCACTAAGTTGGATGCAATCGCACCTGTAATTTGTTCCAATCCCATTCCATCTCCTCCATTTGTGCAACCATTTCCTTTACCTGGCTCTCACATTTCCGACCCCCAACACCATCGCCAGTCTGGAGTTGAAAATCGACACTCACTTTGAATTGATTGTGCAATCGATCGCTAAATTAGCATCATCGGTGAAAGTACTCATGGATAAAAGAGAGTCAGAGCGCCCCGTGGCGCCCAGTGCAAGTGCAGTGGTAGTGGAGGAGGTGGCTGTTCGGCCCGCTGATTCTCCTAGGCCAAAGGTCCCTGTCATGCTCCCCAGCACCTGGGAGGAGGCAAACTGGCACATAAGGGAGGTCGGTGGGGTCTGCCCCCGAGCAGTCTCCCCCTCAGTTCAGTCTGAAAGTGAATCAGAGCGCCTCGTGGTGCCCACTGCAATTGCAGTGATATTGGAGGAGGTGGCTGTTCGGCCTGGCGATTCTCCTAGGCCAAGGTCCCTGTCATACTCCTCAGCACCTGGGAGGAGCCATACTGGGAGCCTACGGGAGGTCAGTGGGGTATGCCCCCAAGCAGTCACCCCCTCAGTTCATTCTGTTGATGAATCTCAGACTGCAACCAAAGGCCATTGGAAAGGCCTTCAAGTGAGTGCTCACTGATTGTCCTCCAGCGCCAAAGATTTTAGTCCCAGGCGCGCACGGCGCTATGCGGACAAGTCACACCTGCTAAAGCTGCGTGCAGTGGAATTTGAGATTTCTTCCCCTGTTCCTTATAAGAAGGGCAAGGATTCAGTACGCCCATCGTGTAGTCACTGGGATACCCCGGAACAATTCTCTTCTGCTTCTTATGACAATGGTCGTAAATTGATGCCTAAGCGCTTTGTGGTGCAGAGACGTTCGTCGTCGAATAAAGGAGCTACTGCATCAGCTACTGCAAACTCCCTTTTGCGATTGAGCGCCCACAGGCGCCCATTCATCAACAAGTTTCGCTACTGGCTCTCGTCTCCAAAGCACCCCCCCAGCGCCCATTGGTGCCCGTTCTTCAAAAAGTTTCTCTACTGGCTCCCGTCTCCACAGCACCCCCTGAGCGCCCAGTAGCAACCGTTCTTTGACAAGTTTGGCTACTGGCTCCCGTCTCCATAGCGCCCCCTGAGCGCCCATTGGTGCCCGTTCTTCGAAAAGTTTCACTACTGGCTCCCGTCTCCACAGCGCCCATTGGCACCTGCTCCTCCACCTCTTCTTATTAGTGTCGTCTCAGACATTGTTCCTCCTCCAGTTGACCCGATTCAGAGCAGACTGGATAATATTCTCAGTTTGCTTCAGAAGGCTCTCCTACAGCTCAGACGACAGCGAACTTATCACTTTCTCCTGTCTCTTCTGAGGAAGAGGTTGTTCCCGATCAAGATGCTCTTTCATCGGCGTACTTGGCGCTGTTGAGGTTCCTGCTTGCAACTTATCCAAGCTGCTTCTCGCCAGCTATTCCCTCTTCAGCTAAGAAGGCATTGGAGGAAGTAGAAAATTATGTTCTTGGAACTTGCGCACCTTCTTGAAAATATTTTTAAGGTGTTTGAAGTGATGAGCTTCCTTGACTGGGCGGTGGGCACTCTGGCATTTAAACTTAGAGAGTGCTCTTCGTTACCTCAAGAGATCTCATCGAATCTCTTGGGAGTACTTTCCTGTATTGACAGAGGCGTTTGCGATACTACACAGGAGTTAGCCAGTCTGTACACCATGGGTATTCTTAAGAAGAGGGAGCTTTGGTGCTCTTTTACTTTGAAAGGCGTCACTCCATGTCAGAGATTGGCCCTCCTATTCTCCCCTTGGACAAGACATATCTTTTTCCACAGGCTACAGTACTGAATATTGCCTCTGACCTGCAGAAAAAGAACACTCAAGACCTGCTCACTCAATCTATAAGACGCCTAAAGGATTCTTCGGCTCTTCTTCCCAGATCTTTGTCTCCGCTACAACCTACTCCCTTTTGGAGCTCCTGTTCTAGATCCTAGATTAGGACAAGAACTTATGTCTGTTTCTCACAGCATTTCCATCAAGAAGTCCTCTTCAAAGTCTTACTCCAAGAAATGAAAACATGTCCTCCGTATTCAGATAGGAGCGCGGCTCCTTCACTTTTGGGAACGTTGGGAACAAAAGGGAGCAGAATCTTGGATAGTGTCTGTCCTGAAGGAGGGTATACTGTCTCCTCTTTGAACATTCCTCCTCTAATCTGCAAACCTGTCAAATTGTCTGGTTACTCTCCAGGCTCAGAGAGATTTGCTGCTCTCTTGCTAGAGGTGAAGTCCCTTGTTCAGAAAGAGGCTATAGAGCTAGTAGAGGACATTCATTCTCCGGGATTCTACAACCAGGCCTCTCAACAGCTCCGCAAGGTGTTCATCAGAGTATTGGCTCCACTAGCAAAATGGCTTCGTTTGATGGGGATAAAGATCTCTATATCTAGATGACCGGCTACTGCGTTCCCGCTCGAAAGCGCAATGTACGGAGGACATTCACACGATTCTTCTCTTGGCTCAGGAATTGAGCCTTCTCATTAGTCGAAACAAGTCCTTCCTGATGCCTTCTCATGAGATTCCTTTTTTAGGGATGACAATCAATTCTCGGGTTTTTCGGGTTTTTCCAGTCCCGAAGAGAATAGAAAGGTGTCTCCAGACAGTGGAAGAATTTCCAAATCTAAACTGTTGCTTGGCTGATCAGTGGATGAGTCTTCTGGGTACCCTCTCATCCATGGAACAATCCATTACTCTGGAAAGACTTCACCTGAGACCTCTCCAGTTCTTCCTTAGAACAGGAAAAGTCTTCAGACTCGTTTGTGTTCCTGATAACAACGGAAATCAAGGAGGACCTTCGTTGGTGGAATTCCAGGAAAAGACTCTCAGCAAGGAAATCTCTTCATCATCTGATCCCCAGCTTAGAGTTCTTTTCAGACGCGGCAAACCTAGGTTAGGGAGCTCTTTTGGGATTAAAAGAAGTGTCAGGAACCTGGTCCCAGGAACAGCAAAACTGGCACATAAGCGTAAAGGAATTACAGGCAATATTTCTGGGCCTACAGTGCTTCACTTCAGAAATATGGGGGGAGGATGGTAGCAGTGTGTTCAGACAACACGACGGCACTGGCTTACATCAAGAAACAAGGAGGAACCCAATCTTTCTCCCTGTACGAAGCGGCAAGGGACATTCTTCTGAGAAGACTCAACATTCTTGTGGACGAATTGAGTCGTCAAAGACAGATCCTCTCCACAGAATGGACATTAGACCTGTTGGTTTGTCTGGATCTGTGGAAACTCTGGGAGAAAGCAATGATAGATTTGTTTGCGTCCTCCAGAAATCACCGACTTCCTCTCTTCTGCTCACCAGTTCCAGATCCCTTGACATGGGCGACCGATGCAATGTTGCAGGATTGGTCCAACAAAGACCTGTATGCCTTTCCCCCATTCGGTTTAGTGAGGCAAGTCATCAACAAATTCCGGTCTCATCAAAGCCTATCCATAATCTTGATAGCTCCCTTCTAGCCAACAAGAGAGTGGTTCTTGGACCTACTAGAACTTCTTGCTGACTCCCCGAAAATGCTACCACAGAAGCAACAACTTCTCAGGCAACCTCACTCCCATCGGTTCCACCAAAAGCCTGTCTTCTCTGGCCTTAACAGGGTTCAAACTGTTAGGCGACTGCTCCGAAAGAAGGACTTTTCAAGAGCAGCTGCAGACGCAATTGAGAAGTGTAGAAGACAGTCTTCAGATAATGTCTACCAGGCAAAATGGTCCATCTTCAGGTCCTGGTGCAGACAAAATAACGTGTCCTCTTCTAAGACCTCTGTAGCAGAAATAGCGGACTTTCTCCTGTTCCTACGCTCCGCTAAAGGACTTTCTACCTCTGCCATTAAAGGATATAGAGCTATGCTTAGCTCAGTTTTCTGCCATAAAGGAATGGAATTATTGTTGAACCAGGATTTGTCCAACCTGATTAAGTCCTTTGACACTGCAAAGCCTAAAGAAAAAACCTTTGCTGTCCTGGAACTTAGACATGGTCCTTAAGTGGCTTTCCAGTCATGTTTTGAGCCCATACAATCTATCTCTTTAAGGGATCTAACTAGGAAGACTTTTTCTGGTCACCTTGGCCACTGCTAAGAGGTCCAGTGAAATCCATGCTTTAGACAGAAACATAGGATTTTCTTAGGGGAGGGCAGTTTGCTCCTTTTCCCTAGACTTTCTGGCTAAGAATGAATCGCCATCGAATCCATGGCCTTGTTCTTTTATGATCAAGAACTTGTCTGAGATAGTGGGTCCGTCTGAAGAAGAAAGAACTCTCTGTCCAGTAAGGGCCCTTAAGTTTTATCCTCACAGAATGAAGGACATTTGTGGTACTTCAAGAAACCTTTGGTGTTCTGTGAAAAAGGATTTTGACAAAGGAAAAATCTATTTCTGGATCGGGGTCCCGTGTCACCCGGTGAAATAGTCCATTCAGCACTTATTTCTAGGTAATTCCGTCTGTGAAATATCCCTCTAGACCCCTGTCTAAGAATGCCCTAGCATTTTTTTGAGGAATCTGATTTCCGCAGCACATTCCATGGTGTAAGAAGACTCACTCTCATCTTTAAAGATAAAACACACGAGATAAGAGCAGTCGCTAAGTCTTTGGCGTTTAAGCACAATCTATCCTTTATGTCAATTGTACAAGCAACGTTTTGGAAATGGCCGCCGTTAACATGGGACTGCCTGTACTTGGTTTTACATCATCGTGGATTCAAGAGTTGATAGTCAAATCACTGATATTAGTGTTTCTTCCAAAAACTTATGAGTTTTCTCAGATCTTTTGTGCTTTGTATTACTCTTACCCCTGCTGACCTATCTGTTTTTCAAAGCTGTTTATCCAGACTAGGAAATTATTGCTTATCAGCTGAGCAAGATTTACCTCCAGACTAGGAACCCTCATAAACTAACTGCCTAAGTCATCAGTCACAATCATAAAGATGTGGATAATAACCTAAGTCACAGCAAAGACTTTTTGGGAAATTTATTCCACTTACTATACATCTGACTTAGTCTGCCACATATTGGAGATTTGATTTAGGCAAAAATCCAAAAATCAGTGAAAAATGACTTAGGCAGTTAGTTTATGAGGGTGACGATATGTTGCTATTAGTCTTGTGGATTTATAGATGAGGACTTATCCATGCTAATGCTCTGTGCATTCTGGAATAAAACGACATTAATTGGAGTAAGAATATTAACTGTGGCCACAGTTGGAAAACCATCTTTTCTATTTTAATTATGTAAAAAAAAATGGCTTCAACATGAATGGTATGAAAGTAAAAGAAATGTTCATGATTTGTCACAAGTATGGAAGAATGAATATTTTCTCACTGATCATTGCATACTTTTTTAATAAATATGGCTATAGTAACACCTTGGCTGGGTCAAAGTGTCAATGGCTGTTTTTCACATAATCTGGGTTATGCAGAAAGAGAAATTGTGGGCCTCTTGTAGGTTGACCTAGTATTCTCTGGACCTTTCAACTGGAGAATATTGGTTGCTAATTTTTGATTTAGGGACTTACTAGTACCCAGATAGCACCAGAAATGCATTTGGATTATCTGTTATTTATAGTGAATCTTACCTACTGTTATATATATCTTCGCGCTATTAGGTGCAATCGGCATTCAAAATACACAAAATAACGCTAGGCTTACCCGCTAGGACTGTCACTGTAACCACCTGCTTCCCACCAGGTGGCATTGGAATGTTTACATTCTTGTCAGAATTCTTCATGCCATGTCCTTATGCAGATGGTGTGAATTGGCTTTAGTAGTAATTTTGATGATTTCTGGCTGATTTTCTCCTGTGTGGTATTGTGCTTGTTCTCTGTTTTTGCATTATGTCATCTACAACAAGCAGAGATGAAAGCATTAGGCTGTATACAAAAGAGTTTGTGGAAACCAGATGTTTCGGTTGTGCATGATGGCCACATATGTGTTAGCCTAGCTGTTGAGGCATGAGTGTGGTTTTCTTGATGTGAAGATAATAAGGAGTGATCTGATGAGAGGATGAAAATTTTGTGAAGTATCGGAAGATGCTAGAGGCCAATAGATTACTTAGACAATATGTTAGGGCACACCATAACCCTACTCAGTCTTTTCCTTTTGTCTTCTGGTGTTGTTTCTCCTCCTCCATTAGTCTACCTGGTAGCCTAGGTTAATTTTTCTCCCACCCTTCTGCTCCACCTTCTTTTGCTCCCTATGTGGTTCAGGAGAAAAATACCTGTAATAGGTAATTGATAAATATTATTTTATTGTGGTTAGAAATTTGATGGATATATTAGTGTGAAGATTCCCCCCCCATAGTGAAACCTTTTTTGGTTTCCCCCACGAGAGAGAAGGTGTCAGAACCTTGGCATCTGTCTGTAGCCTGCCCTCTGGACTGCCCTTGACCTGTTGGTCTACACATGGCATGTTTCAGGACTAAGGTCTGTGCCCTTCGCCACCTCTCTCAACTGTCTCTCCAGGTCAAATTTGACACATCCTCCGGAGGTGTTATTTGGTAGTTTAACGCTCACCTTCACTGTCTCACATGTCATCCAGTTTGGAGTGAGTGATAGTGATGTATGTGAAATGGTAGAGTTATTTAAGGATGCAGACATATTACATTTACCTCAGGAGTTCTGAGCCGCACGTCAGTTCTTCTGTTATCATTTACTTACTCGGTATCGTCCTCCGAGCTGACAGTAACCCTCCCCCCTCTTACACAGATTTCCCCTCCATCGCCTCGTATTTGTCACCTTGTGACAATTATTCCTTTCTGTAATAGTGGCTTTTCCTCTTCCACTGCTTGCTTATCTAGAGTGAGTTAGCCTGAAGGAATGGTTCTCGCTTCCTGGCAATTGCCTCTTAAGTGTTGTGTAGACAGTTCTGTCTGTCATCATGGTTATGTGGTGACGTCATGCAAGAACCCTCTGCCTTCCCCACCCAGTCATCTCTCTTCCAGCCATACGGTACATACTACTGGCATTCCGTGGCATCACTGCTGACGTCTCATGGTATGTCACCTTCTCTTGCATTTTTTTGCAGCACTACCGTCGTCCGTAGATTGCTGTTTTCTTCCGTCTCAGTTCCTCTGTTTAGAC
Organism: Macrobrachium rosenbergii; assembly: GCF_040412425.1. NCBI lineage: Eukaryota > Metazoa > Arthropoda > Malacostraca > Decapoda > Palaemonidae > Macrobrachium > Macrobrachium rosenbergii. The sequence goes on from NC_089796.1 coordinate 23,077,364, forward strand.
TAGAGGGATTTCAATTGTGATTTTATTGATTCTCCTTTAGTATTTAAATGGTACATAGCTCATGTTCTGTTTTCACTTCCTTTTGCCGAACATGAATCTGTTGACCGGCGCTCTTTAGTTTACAGTATACAGTAGAGACATATAAGAGATAATGATGATGATCATAGTTATAAATATTATTCATGAAGAGTTTCTTGATGGTGCATCAGAGTTGTAACCTCTCCTTGATAGACTTACTTTCAAGGCTAATGAGAGGAATGTTTTGTTCCTTTTACAACTCAGTTGTAAAATAGCAGAAACAGTTGTGTACAATTCATATAAAGTAACCCTGCTCAATCATTATCTCCTTAACCCTAAGTGTTTAAGTCCATTACTTAAGATGTCTTGAATCAGGAGATTAGAAAAATCTTAGCACCACCTGTGAAGTCTTCCCTCTAGGGTCTTGCCCCTACATCCTTTTTTGCATGTAAGTTTCATGTAGAATTTCTCAAACCACTCTCGAGTTCTGCTTCATTAGTGACCTGGCTCACATTCTAAGTGGAAAAATTACACATGTAACTATAACTGATATTTTGAACTCCCAGTTCAAGTAGTCTGTGTGGATCCTTTAGAAGGCTGTGTGCAGAGTTATGGTTCTCAGGGAAGGATACTTTGTACCTTTTGCTATTTTTTTTACCCCTATCAACTTCCTGATATCCTTCTCTCCACACACTTCACAGAGATAAGTTCAGAGTTGGAAGGGGTAGATAGGACATTTGTTATGCAACGAGGCCATCAAGCCATGGGCATTTCCATCCACAACAAGTTTATTCATATTACTACCTTTTCGATGAGTCATTTAGTTTGGTCCTGGCTGCCTTTTGGAAGGGCAAAGGATTTTTCTGTGGACATGTAGGACACATACTTCCACATCCTGGTACACCTTCAGTCAAAGAAAAGTATTCTCCTGTGTGTTGGAGTTTTTAGCAGGATGGATTCATCTGCTTGGTATCAGAGTAGTTCTCTCATTGTTGGACAACTAGCTTTGTTTTCACCAATTTGTTTCTGACGACCTTGTGGGTGAAGAATTATGTTTCATGTCTAACCTCAGAGCTGGGCAATCCAGTCAGTTAATTATCTGGGGATGAAGATTAGCCCTCTCTTTTTGGGATTTTTCCAACAGAGAGATAGACGGACAATTTTCTACTACGTTTGAGAACTTTAAAGGGTTGGCCTGCAGACCTCAAGAACCTTACAGTGTCCTCAGATGTCTGGGAGGCAGATTGAGGGGCCATTCTGAGAAACATTTGATGTCAGGGAGTTGGAAGGTAAACAACCTACAGCTTTTGGCAGTTTGGAATGGTCTTATGCAAGCAGAACCTCTAGTCAGAGACAATACGATCGCAGTCTTTTCCAACAATTCAACCTCTTGATTCTTACATAAGATGACAAGAAGACACAGATCAAGAGATTTGTTCAGGCTATCAAAGAAATTTCCTTCTCCTTTGGACAGAGCCCAGCATCATCATTCCTTTACCTAATTTTGTCCTAGCAAAAAACATTGTTATTGAAGACCAACTCAGCATAAAATGGCAAGGTCTTCAGTCAGATAGTGTCATTTTTCTCAGGTTTGGTAGAAGTTGTGGAACCTCTGGGGAGACCCAAACACCAGTCTGTTCACAACTGCCCAAAACACTACTCTTCCAGTTTACTGCCCTCCATGCCAGGATCCTCAGGCATGGGCAGTTGGTATCTTCTTTCAGAATGGTCAAATCTAGACCATTTATGTTTTTCCTCTGCTGTTTTAAGGAAATTCTCAACAAGTTGTGAGCTTTGCAGAACACAAGGATGATTTTGATAGTTTGGTGGTGGTCCCAAAGGGAATGGTTCCCCTAACTTCTTTTCCTTGTGGTGGTAGATGTTCCTCTTATTCTTCCATTCAGGGAAGATCTTTTCAAACAATCTTATTTGAGAAGATTCCATCAAACCTCTGCCTGCTTCATCTGACCGCATGGAGAGTGTCATTGGATGTTACAAGTTAAGGACATTTCTAGAATGGCCAAGGAAGCAATCCTTAAGTCAAGAAGGCAAGTGTGTTAGTGAGCTTTAAGCCCTTCTTGTATTTCTTTCATTGCTTAGAGAAAAGATATAGAAGTGAAAGCCCTTCTCAGATTTGTACAGTGCCTAAATTAACTGCTTTGGTAGGCAATGGTAAAGTGGCTGTCTTATGTCCAGTTAGACCTCTTAAGGGTTTATATTAGTGAGCTTCAAGCCCTTTTTTGTATGTGGACTTTGTTTTAGTGGCAACCCCACGTTTTTCTTTCATTGCTTAAAGAAAAGATTAGAAGTGAAAGCCCTTCCCAGATATGTGACTGCTTAACCCTTAAACGCCTACTGGACGTATCATACGTCGACTAAAATTGTCTGTTGGGTGCCAAGTGGACGTACCGTACGTCGACTACAAGAAATTTTAACCTTCGGTCAACTTTGACTCGACCGAAATGGTCGAAAAACGCAATTGTAAGCTAGAACTCTTACATTCTAGTAATATTCAATCATGTACCTTCATTTTGCAACAAATTGGAAGTCTCTAGCACAATATTTTGATTTATGGTGAATTTTTGAAAAAAACTTTTTCCTTACGCCTGCGCGGTAACTCTTCCGAAAATTTCAGAAATTCTTTCGTCATTTTGTCGTAATTTTTGCACTGTTTTATATTAGCCGTTACATAAAGTTTTATATATGAAAATGTGCGCAATTTAATGTAAAATACAGCAAAATACAACCCATGGTTGTAGCTTTTATCAGTTTGGAAATATTTTCATATAAACCACGATAACTGCCAAAATTTCAACCTTCGGTCAACTTTGACTTGACCGAAATGGTAAAAAAACGCAATTGTAAGCTAAAACTCTTACGTTGTAGTAATATTCAATCATTTACCTTCATTTTGCAACAAATTGGAAGTCTCTAGCACAATATTTCGATTTATGGTGAATTTTTGAAAAAAAACTTTTTCCTTACGTCTGCGCCAGAAATTCTTTTGTCACGTTGTCGTAATGTTTGCACCGTTTTATATTAGTCTTTACATAAAGTTTTATATATGGAAATGTGCGCAATTTCATGTAGAATACAACAGAAAATAACTCATGGTTGTAGCTTTTATCAGTTTTGAAATATTTTCATATAAATCACAATAACTGCCAAAATTTCAACCTTCGGTCAACTTTAACTCGACCGAAATGGTAAAAAAACGCAATTATAAGCTAAAACTCTTACATTCTAGTAATATTCAATCATTTACCTTCATTTTGCAACAAACTGGAAGTCGCTAGCACAATATTTCGATTTATGGTGAATTTCTGAAAAAAAAAAACTTTTTCCTTACATCTGCGCGCGGTAACTCGGCCGAACATCTCAGAAATTCTTTCGTCACGTTGTCGTAATGTTTGCATCGTTTTACATTAGTCGTTACATAAACTTTTATATATGAAAATGTGCACAATTTCATGTAGAATGCAACAGAAAATATCTCATGGTTGTAGCTTTTATCAGTTTTGAAATATTTTCACATAAATCACGATAACTGCCAAAATTTCAACCTTCGGTCAACTTTAACTCGAAGCTAAAACTCTTACATTCTAGTAATATTCAATCATTTACCTTCATTTTGCAATAAATTTGATGTCTCTAGCACAATATTTCGATTTATGGTGAATTTTTGAAAAAACATTTTCCTTACGTCCTCGCGGTAACTCGGCCGAACATCTCAGAAATTCTTTTGTCACGTTGTCGTAATATTTGCACCGTTTTATATTAGTCGTTACATAAAGTTTTAAATAAGAAAATGTGCGCAATTTCATGTACAATACAACAAAAAATAACTCATGGTTGTAGTTTTTATCAGTTTTGAAATATTTTCATATAAATCACGATAAATAGAAAAAAATCGACTTTCGGTCAACTTTAACTCGACGGAAATGGTCAAAAACTGCAATTGTAAGCAAAAAAACGCTTACAGTCTAGTAATATTCAATCAATTAGCTTCATTTTTCAACAAACGGGAAGTCTCTAGCACAATATTTCGATTTATGGTGAATTTTTAAAAAACATTTTTTTATCCGCTATTCATTGTTAATTCATGCACCATTTTGTGATAATATTTTTTCTGTGTTGCTTTGATCGTTTTACAATCTGTTATATACCAAAATCATCGCAATTTTAGTGTACAATACAACTAAAAAAAGTAACTCATTAGCTTTAACCGTTTTGCTTACAGCGATTTGTATACAATTATATATGAGTTTTTTTTGCTGTCATATATTCCAATATTTATATATGATAATGATATTTTTTCATTTCTGATGGTTGCATACTAAACTTCAGGCAATGACAAAAAGGAGCCAAAATGAACTCTTAATCTTAAAAACTAAGCGTGCTGTGATTTTTAAAAAAACTTTTTTCCGCTTGGCAACCTCTTTCTTTTCTTTCATTGCATAGGGAGACGTTTTTTTGTAAATAGAGGCTCGGCGTTTAAGGGTTAATCAAATTGCTTTAGCAGGCAAGGAAGAAGTATCTGTCTTATGTCCAGTTAGAAGTCTTAAGGGTTTACGCAGACAAATATAAATCTTTAAGAGGAGGAGTTAAGTATTTATCTGTGGTGTTAGTAGGCCAAACACTCCTGTGTCCAAGAATCCTTAAGTCAGTGCACACAGATTTGGTTCCTGTTCCTGCGCTTTTACCACTTTTGAAAATAATCCTCATGGTGTCTGTACACAACTACATCTTTATATCCTTTAAAATCTTTCACTAGAGAAGGTTGTCATGCAGTTCAGAAGAGATGTAACTGTTGTTGACTCATATTATTTGTGAATGTTCAAATCTAGCAAGAGGTGCAAAGCCCTTAGTCCTATCATTGTGGTGTGGATGCTTTCTCTTGAACCAAATATGATAGTAAGCTTGCTTTCTATCTTATCATTAGTTGTTAGGAAATCCCACTATGTATTGAATTTTGGGTGCATGAAGGTACACACTGGTGAATAGGAGTGCACCTTCATATATGAAGGTGGTAGTTGTCTTTAATTTTGGACTGTCGATTATGGGCTTTCAACTTAGGCACAGGAGTCACTAGTACTCTACGAGATATAGAGTCCTTTTTTCCCTGTAAGGATCCTCTGATAAGTCTCACCACAAGGGCCTTACACTGGCGTCAGTAATTGCCAGCAAGGATCACGCAACAGGCAGGAATGTTGAGAAGCTTTTTTCCTCTCATTGGAAAGCTTTTAGTTCGCTTGGCTGAACATTGTTTCTCTGTCCACACTAACCCACCATTCTCATTCAGTGTGGTAAGTCAGCTAACTTTAACAGTAGGTAAGATTCATTCGAAATAATGAAAATTTTCATGATAAAATCAATTATTTGGATACTTACCTAGTGTTAAAGTGGAAACCCACGCAGCCTCCCCATATCTTAGTGGGTGCTCATGAAGAATTCTGGCAAGAACGTAAACATTACAACCCCACCTGGTGGGAAACAGGTGATTACAGAGACAGTTCTCGCAGGTTAGCCAAGCAATGTTTTTTTTTTTATTTTGAATGCCGATTGCACCTAATGGCACAAAGATATAAGCTAACTTTAACAATAGGTAATTATCCAAATAGTGTAATTAATTTTATCATGAACATTTTCATATTTTACATTGTGAATGATAAGTACCAGTAACCTAAAAATATCTTTGCTTTTTGAATTCTTAGCTTGATTAAGCTGTATTATTCAAGCACATTGCACTGTGTATTGTATATATTATATGGTATTGTATTCTTACTTTGCTAATGGTATTCCATGCCTTGCATCATCTGAAAGAAAACTGAAACATGAAATATTTGTTTTTTCAGTTTAATCCTCGTATCCTTATACAGTGTTCTGTCTTTTTTACATCTGCAACTATTTTTGTATTTTCAGTGGTTACTGAAGCACAGAAGTGTTTGAGTAATCTTGTATACAACAGTAAGGCAATCCAACGCATGTGCTGCGTCAACTCCTGCATCCCTGGGTTGATGTGTCGCTTGAAGACTTTTAAGGACCCAGATCTGCCCCATGTTGTCAAGTACTTTGATATGAGATTGCTCTTCCTTCTCACTGCTGTTTGTGCTGATATAAGGTAAGCATTTGTCAGGTTTTGTTTAGAAGGGGCAGAAGGGAAATGTTAGGCCAAGCATCTATGAAATTACTGTAGCTGATTTTACAGAGTGCAGCGTCCTAACCAGCACTCCAAGTTTGTTCTTCAGTTATAATTATACTTTTTTAATAATCTGTATTATTGCATATTGCTAGTAGAAATTGGTTTGTCTTTGTTCTTAATTTTGCGTGCTTTGAGAGATCCTATTTTGTAAAATTGTATCAGTCTTTATTTTCAAGGATATGCAGCTAAGACTACACTAGAGCAGACTTGTTCATTTATAGAAAGTATCAAGTTGATGGTGAGTTACTATCAGAGTAACTTCAGATGACTGCATCTCTCTTTTTTTACTAGAATTATTTTTTCTTGTTTTACCAGTTTTTTTATGGTAACTATGTTGCAAATAAAAAGTTGCTGTGTTTAGTATAGTTTTGCTAATTTGCTATAGCTTGGGTGTAGCCTTCCTACCCTTCTGTTCCCTTATCTCTTTTTAGAGTAAAACTGCTTAGCCTCTGTGTCAGATGTTGGTGTATGGTGCATGTGCATGATGTCACTATTTAGCTGGATGTCTTCAGCTGGAAGTAAGTACTGCTTCAGGTTCTTGTATTCAGTTTATAATTAAATTTGCTCTTTTTATGCTGTACATGATGGTTAAGGTATTCATATAGAATAATCCTGTGCAAACCATGATAATTTAGACTCAGAGGCTGCTTGCCCACTAACTTAAAAATTGAAAGAAAGATAGAGAATCTTAAAAAAGGAAAACTGTTGGCAAATTTTGTGAAAATATGTTTTTCTTTGAAGAGGTAAAGATCAGCCATGTTGGAGTGCTTCTCCCATTCAAGTGAATCTAGAATCCAGAGAAAATTTTAAAATGTTTGCTATATTTCCAACAGAAGGAAAATGCAGGGCCATTATGTTCTTGTAGTAAATTTTACATTTTGCAATGTGCAGTAGTTTGATATGGGACACTAAACCTTTTTTTTTTAAGTAAAAAAAAGAGCTTGCCTGTGTTTTGTCATTACTCTTGAAGGGCTTATGCAAAGGATTTGTTCTCAAGCAAGGGTCAATTTTGAAGCATGTTAAAGTTAAAGAAGTAGGTGGAAAAAGATCACTGGAAATTTATGTAAGAGAAAAGGTAGAAAATATTGCCTCCATGATCTCAAGAGACATTGGAACCCTTAGTGCCATCTGAAGTATGCCAAATAAGGTATGGGATAGATGGTGACTCATGTACACATATACCTGTATTATCATTGGCAAAAGTGATCTGTACCGATCACAATGTTAAGAGAATTTCTTTCCAGTGCTTTCTCATATGAAGTTTTGAACATGAAACTGATGTGTAATTCATCTTTTCTTTTCAGTTGGATTCATATTTTATTTTCTCCTGCATTCCAGAAAAATACTTTGAGGCACCCAATTCTTGAAATGTGACTCAGGTACTTTATACACTATTGTCTCAATTTAAGATCTCTTATAAGATTCGTGGATGTAGATCAGTTTGTTGTTTAATCCTATTCATTTCAGAATGTTTAAATTGGGGGCCCCTGTCTTTTGTGTTCATGTATTAGTTCAGGTCCATAATTTACATAGAGCTGAAATTGTAAGTGTACAGAACAGCAAGATATTCAGTCTTATATATTTTCTTTTATCATACATTTGCTATGATGCGTCAGGTAGACTTCTTTGTAAGCCTTTGTGAATAATGTTGTCAATCTTTATTGGCAGACCTCGGTTGCGAAGTGAGTATCATGGGCTTACTTACTTGATAGAAGTGTTGGATCTTTCTTTGAAAACATCACAAGAAGAAAGTGAACTCCAGCTTGTGAATGGCTATGCTCCAGCTCCAGTAATTTTCAATGTAAGTTGTAGATGGGGATTTAAATTCTGTTATAATGTCTTATGTATATCCCTTAGGAATAAATGTGTATGAAAAAATACTTTTTATAGTCAAAATGTATTACAGGCAGTCCCCGGTTTATGAAGGGTCTGGCTTACGATGTTCTGAGGTTATGACTCTTTTCAAATACTGTAGATACATCAGAAATTATCAATACACCCTAAGCATTAAAAGTAAGGTTTTCTTAGGATTTTTGACGATTTTTGATGATTTTTCTGTTTACGGCGATTTTCGGTTAAGATTCGGCGTAAAAACAGAACCCCCATCGTAAACTGGGGACTACCTGTATATCACTGGTTGTGCAGTACAAAAAATTCCAGTTGCTCTCCTGTATGCATGTGGTTTATACTTTCTTTTTTAGGATGAACAAGCTGAGTTGGTGAATGAGGTCCTGAAGGTTTTATATAACTTGGTTTTACACATTGACAAGAACAGCCCAGATGAAGAAGAGGACAGCCACTGTCTTCGCCTTATAAGCATCCTTCGCTCTCTCCTCTTGGCTACTACTCGATGCCCAGAAAAGACAGATACACTTCACAGGTGACTTTATTTTATTACCTGTTTTCTTATAGTTGGTGCAGTACTCATATTTTATTTCAAAGTCTTCCATTTCATATTTTTATTATAAGATACCTGTTAGTAAAGGTATCAAAACATCTAATGTCCTCATGAATAGTATTGAAAAGGTATATTGTAGTAGCTACTTGATTATCCATAATATTACAGCCTTGGCCTGAATTTTTTTCTTTTTGTTGTTTCTTAACTCCATCATATCAAATTGTTAACTTGTGTGTTAAGTATGTTTTCTACTTGTCCCAAATTCTTACAGTAACACCGTGAATTTACTCCTTGTCATGCCACCCAATATGTATGAGGAACTGTTGTCTGACATGCCCCAAGCCAATTCAGAGCATGGTTTGCCACCACCCCCACCTGTTGTCACGACACAGCCTGTTGCTGGAGCAACGGCTCTGGTTGAAGCAGCTTGCTTCACAGAAGTCAGTGAAAATCAGGCTCTTGATGAGCGTAGCTGTGAATATGATGGCAAAGATATGACCGTCATTTTGAAGTTGCTGGATTTCCTGGACTCTAGGTTGAAAGCTGTAAGTATTAAGAAATTTCTTTCAATTTCCTTAAGCAACTGTGGTTACACAAATATTATTAAATCTTTGTAATGTCTCTGGTCAAAAGGTTAAAACTGAAAACTTTATTTACAAAAGTTTACAAAATATAGAACTTATGTTAATTTGTCCCCCCCATTTTTTTTCTACAAAAAAGCTTGAATCATTGAAATATATATTAAACATTAAAATGTTTTAGGATTGGTCACAACTTTTGTTTCAGAATATTAAGAATGCCCCACAAGTAAGCCAACTAATTACAGTTAAGGAGACAGCATATGCTTAGTGATGTCTGAAGTAAAGAATAAGATATATTGATAGAAGTATTGCTGACAACTTGTGAACATTTTGTACATTGCAGATGGTTCTTATCATTATAGGTGAGAGTGAAAAGAAAATTAAATTTGAAATACTAGAATTTTAAAAAACGAATTTTTTAATTTCAGTTAATATCTTTTGGAATATCTTAAAAGACACTTTGACTTGAAAATCAGCATGTACTTAAAGGCTAGTAAAACATTAAACAAAAATAGGTTCAGGATAATCTGTCTGAAAAGGAATAAGTATTGTGCTTTGCCTCCAAGTTTGACATTGCACCTCTGCAGCATGTTGCCTAGGTATAAGATATTTGTAGCACGGTAATCTAAAGTCAGTTATGAAATTGGTCAGACAGTAACAACAGTAATTTGACCTGTGTTGCCATTAGTACACAAGATTTTTGAAGATTTTGTACGAAAGGCAGATTGTTTATTGGTGCATTAACACAGACTGATTTTTTTATTTGGAAATATCCGGACACTGTATCCTGGATTGTTAGTACAAGTCTAGAACAACTTTTTAAAATCCATTTGGATTTGTATGGTGTTTAGAATACAGTAAACCCCCTGTATTTTGTTCTCGATTCGTGACTCGCCAATTCGTGAATTTCTCTATGGAACATATATACACATTATTCACGGAAAATTTGCCCATTCACGGTATTTTTCATTGAGGAAATATTCACTAATTTCTGTATTTTTGCACAAGTAACTTACCCGGCAGATATATACTTAGCTATAGTCTCCGACGTTCCCGACAGAATTTCAAATTTCGCGGCACACGCGACAGGTAGGTCAGGTGATCTACCTTTCCCGCTGCTGGGTGGCGGGAATAGGAACCATTCCCGTTTTCTAATCAGATTTTCTCTGTCGCTGGTTCTGGCAACATCTGTTGTTGGTTCCTCCTGCCTTGATTTTCGTTTTTTCGCTTGCTAATGATTTATTTTGGACTGACCTTTGGTGACGTATTGGATCTTTGGCTTGGCATACGCTTTTGTGGATTGTTTTTTGAATTTTGGCTTAGGATTTTTCTTTAAAGATGTCTGAAATGAATGTTGCAATCGTGTTTCGTGTGTGTGTTAGGTCTGATTGTAAGGTGAGATACCGAAAGCTCGTGATCCTCATTCTGTGTGTTCGAGTGTGTAGGAGAATGAATGCTCTTGAGAACACGTGTTGAATGAGAATCTCATCGAACTGGAAATGGCGTTGAACTCTTGCGTACGCAAGTTGGAGAAGCGACAGAGTTAGGAAGGCTTCTTCTAGAAGCGCTAGTAGGTCTCTTTCCAAGGAGGGATTAGAATCAACACTCTTCCAGATTCTCCTGTCACTCCTCTTGTTTCAGCACTTCACCCTTCGTCGAACCTGTATCTGTCGTCTGAGATAGCTGCCATGAAGGCCACGATCCGCAAGATGCAATCTCAGCTTAGGCCGCTTATGGCGAGATAAAAGGCGAGAAGTGATAGTGATTTTTAGTAGTGTCCCCAGTGTAGTGGAGGGGGCGTCTGACCAAGCTCCGCATCGCTCCTAGGCCTGAGACCTCTTCCAACTCCAGGACCCAGTGGAAGAGGAATGCCGATACGCAAGGGGATGAAGAGCATTCCTAACGGTCAGGCGCCCCTTCGCAGGCCTGTTGATCGTCCCAGGCTGCCCCGATCGCCGAAAAGTGGATCTAAAGAAGTGTTTTTCATCTTCTGCTTCGTCTTCTCCCAAACGTGGCTGAGTGTTGAGGAGTCGCCATCCTTGAAGAGGACTTGGAAGGCGCCTAGAGGAGACGTGATTGGCTCTAGCCCTGAGCTTTCCAGAAGGTTCTCCTGTTTCTCAGAAGAGAACCCAAAGATCCCCTCTTCTTCTTCAGGAGTTCAGGAGTCCACTAAGCAGATCTGGTCGGCCTCCAGGCTCAACTGCTGCTCTTGCTGGCTCTTTATCAAAGAGCTCTTCTACTTCGGAAGGATGCCTCTCTTCCGATCAAGTCCTCCAAGAGACATCCCTTCTCCCAGCAAGGTCTTCCTCTTTTCCTGTTAAGCGCCCTCCAGCAGCAGGTGTTCTCTCCTTCCAGGCCTCCTGCTGGCGCATCATTGTCCTCCGTCCAGGCTCTTCTCCTGGTAGCGCCCCCCTTGTGCAGAGTGCTCTCCTTTAGGCGCTCCTCTCCTTGCAGTGCTTCTCTTCGCTCTTCCTCGCTCTCACAGCGCCCCACCCAGGCTGCGCTTCATCGCCGCCGCTTCGGTCTTCCTATTGGAGATACTTTCTCCACAGACAAACTCTTCTCTGCTCGTTTGGGCCTCGTAGTTCCTCCCCCAGCCTCCCTTCGCCTGTTAGGCGCCTCCCTGGCAAGGCTGGTTCCGATCGACTCTTCTCTGTCAGGCGCCAGTCAGCTTCTGGCGCCTCTCTCCGATCGTCGCTCTTCAGTGGTCAAGGCTCCTCTCCTTCTAGGCGCTCTTCTTCTGGCAAGTGCCCCTCTTACTTCTAGACGTTCTCCTCCTCCTTCTGGTCTACAGGCGTTATCGAGGACGAATCCCCAAGAATATTAGTGTTTCAGCTACAAGAGGTTAGCGCTTTTCTGTTCAGGAGTTTGGAGAATCCCCAAGCCTGCTTCTCCTCCTTCTCCTGGTTCAATGCTTTGAGCACCAAGGCTCTAAATCTTCCTCTAGTTAAGATGCGTCCTACGATCTCCATGAAGAAAGCGTTTAAGGGTTTCTGGAGAGTGGCTTCCAGTCTAAGAAGGATGGCAAGACTGTTTCTCCTTGCCTCCTTCAGACTCTCTGGAAGAGCGGGAATTTGGTATGAGACAGGGAACTGATGGGGTTGGCTCTCCCCTCATCTGCTGGCTCAGACTTTTCTTCGCTGGTGGATTCTTCCAGAAGACTCTCCAGTTACCCGCCAAGGCTTCTTGGGATTTGTGAACTGACCATTTCCTCAAGGGCAGCTCACAGTAGGCTGGAAGTCTTCAGCTTCATGGACTGGTCTCTTGGGGCCTTAGCCAAGAGGAGTCTTGAAGAGGATTCAGTCAGTATGGAGGACCTCAGCAGCGTTTTGTCTTGCTTGGACAAGGCTGTGAAGGACGGCTCGACTGGAGATCGCTTCCCTTTTTCGGCACTGGCCTGCCGAAGAAGAGGTCAGTATTCAGCTCCTGTTGTCCAAATCGGTATTCCTCCAGAAGGTCTCCCTCCTGTACGGCGCCTCTTTCACTATCTTTTCCACAAGACTGTTGAAGGAGATTTCTAGGTCTTTATCTGAGAAGGCGTCCCAGGATCTGCTGGCTCAGTCCTCGAAGAGGATGAGACCATAGCGCCCCACTTGCTGAAAGAAGGAGAAGACCTTTCAGGCCCTTTAAGTGGATCCAGATCTTTTAGGAGGCGCAGACCAGAGAGAAGAGGAAGACCTTCAGGACTCCCGGTCCAGGAAGTCAAAGTGATCCTCAAGTCCTCCAGACTTCCAGTAGGTGCCAGACTTCTAAAGTTGCCGAGGGCCTGGGCACAGAGATTTGGCGGAACTGGTCCTCTCAATTCTGAGAAAGGGCTATCTCATCCCCTTCGAAGACCTCCCTTGACAAACAACTCCAAGGGAGTTATCGGCGAGATACAAGGATCCTGTGCGAGGCAAGGCCTTCTGCCAGCCGTCGAACAAATGCTGGAAAAGCAGCCATAGAACTGGTGCAAGATCTCCATTCCCCGGGTTTTTCAACCGGCTTTCTTTTTTGTGCCAAAATCCGGGGAGGGTGGAGACGGTTTTGACATGAGCGCCCTGAACTCTTTTGTCGTGAATCAAGAAATTCTCGATGGAGACGACATCTTCAGTTCTGTTCGTCTTCGTCAGGAGATTGGATGGTGTCCCTGGACCTTCAGGATGCTTACTTCCACATCCCATCCATCCCTCCTCCAGGAAGTACCTCAGGTTCATGGTAGACGGCAGAACCTTTTCAGTTCAGGGCTCTGTGCTTCGACTTTCCGACTCCCTAAGTATTCACGAGCATTCTGAAAAATGTAGCTCACTGGTTGCATTTGAGGGGTAGGATTCCTTGTATCTCGGTGACTGGATTCTGGTCCAATCTGAAGAACGTTGTCTGGAGGACTTTCTCGGACTTAAACCTGATCCAGTCTGGGACTTTTGTAAAACCTCGAGAAGTCTCAGATGATTTCCTCAGCAGGAAATTGTCTACCTGCATTCTGATGGTTCTCAGAGGTTTTCGAGCGTTTCCCTCCCTGGAAAGGAAGGGAACGCTGCCTGCAAAAGGTGACAGACTTCTAGAGAAAGACAGTTGTTCATAAGGGAATGGATGAGTCTGTTGTGACCATTTCCTCCTGGAACAGTTTGTTTCTCTGGGAAGGCTTCACCTGTGACCTCTTCAGTTCTTCCTGAAAGAATCTTGGGATCGAGGTCCCAAGATTTGCAGATTCCTTCCACATTTCATTTCAAGTAAAGGAACATCTCCATTGGTGGTTGGACCCCAAAAGAAACTGGGTCTAGGAATTCCTCTTCAATAACCGAGCCTCGCCTAGTGTTTGTTTTCAGACGCGTCGGAGTGGGTTGAGAGCGACACTAGGCTCGGAAGAAGTGTCAGGCACCTGGGACAGGATCAGATGACCTGGCACATCAACATGAAAGAGCTGTCAGCTATCCATCTAGCTCTCAGATCGGAATCCTGGTCAAGGGCCACTAGTCAAGTCCAACACCACAGCCCTGCTATATCAGAAAGTGAGGAGGGACGCACTCCTTCTCCCTTTACATTGCAGCAAGGAATGTTGCTGTTGTGGGCGGGGAGAGAAACATCATTCTCCCTCACCAGATTTGTTCACAGAAAGGAATGTGAGAGCAGACCTGCTGAGCAGGAAAGACCAAGTTCTTCCCACAGAAATTGATTCCTTCAACCGAGGTTTCAGAAAGGCTGTGGAGCCTTTGGGAGACTCAATATGTAGACCTCTTCGCAACCATTGGAACAAGAGACTGAGAAACTACTGCTTACAATCTCGGACCCCAGAGCAGTAGCAATAGACGGCCTTCTCTAGATTGGGAAGGTCTAGACGCGGTTAACGCTTTTCCCCGTTCAAGATGGGGGAGGTAACAGGAAGTTTTTTCGTCAAAGGGCACCAAACTCACCTGGTCGCTCCCTTGGCCATCCAGGGACGGTTCACAGAGGTACTGGAATGGATGATCAGGAGCGATCTTCTCAAACAGCCCCTCTTGCAGCCGTATCACAAGAACCTTCCCCGCTCTAAAACCTAACTGCCTTCAGACTGTCGGGAAGGACTGGTTAGAGAAGCGATTTTCGCGACAAGGCTGCAGGGCTCTCGCCAGAGCCAGAAGATCTTTCTACCTTGCGCCTCTACCAGTCAGTGGGAGGTTTTTAGGAGATGGTGCCGATCTAAGAAAATGTCCTCTTCCAGTACCTCTCTGGCAATGGAGATCGCTGATTCCTTATCTACTTAGGGAACAGTGCAATCTTGCGGTTCACCATTAAGGGGTGCAGGGTATGCTTTCTTCTGTTTTTAGGACACAGAGGTCTGACATCATCTCGGATAATAAAGACCTTCACGACCTTATCAGGTCTTTGAAACGTCAAAAATAAGTCCTCAGACCTCCCAGCTGGAATTTGGGCGTGGTATTGTAAATTCCTGATGTCCAAAACAGTTTGAGCCTCCTCGACCAGGCTTCTTTTCAGGGATTTAACCAGAAAATCTTTGTTCCTTTCGCTCTTGCTTCTGCCAAAAGAGTGAAGTGATTACAGGCTTTGGAAGGTTCTGTAGGTTTAAGAAGGACTCTGCGATTTGCTCCTTCAAGCCCCCTCTTCTTAGCAAAGAATGAGAACCCTTCAAAACCATGGCCAAGAGTTTTGAGGTCAAAAAGGACTTTCTGCTTTAACAGGACAGGAGCTGAAACACACTCTGTCCAGTAAGAAGTTAGACATTATTTGAGAGAAAGAAACAGCTGGGAGGCAATACCAATTGTCTCTGGTGCTCGGTCAAGATCCTTTCAAGAGCGATTTCCAAGAATGCCTGAGCCTTCTTCATTCAGAGACGTCATCAAAGAGGCTCATCTTTCATTAAAGATGAACATTTTCAGCCCCTAAGAGTTAATGCTCATGAGGTGAGAGCCATAGCTACTTCTCTGGCTTTCCACAAAGTCTTGGTCTCTCAGTCATTGTGGACTCTACTTACTGGAGATGTAACTCAGTGTTTAAGCTTCTCATTATTTTGAGAGATGTTCGTGACATATGAGAAGTGCTTTCTCTCTTGGAGCTTACGTATCTGCGGATTGGTGCTGGGTCAAGAGCTGAAGCTAATCCTATTTAATCGAGTGTTATTTAATTGTTTGTTGTGTTTTTATGGTCGGTTGGAAGAAATTGAAGGTCTGACTCCTTTTCATCTCGTAATACTAACAATGTTAGGCTTGGTCAGGTGGTCGGTTTGGCTGTTAGCTCCTTGTATTTTTATTACCTAGCTCTGTCATGTAAGAGGGATAGCCCCCATTGATATGATACAGAGTAAAGGGCTCTGTCATGTAAGCGGGTTAAGCCCCATTGACACGATCCATAACAGGCTCTATCATGCAAGTGGGTTTTGCCCCATTGATATGATCCAGGAACTGTCAGTCTTAGGTCACGTCTCGCTGAAGCTCCGGAGGCATGCAGACTCATAGACAGTATCCATGAAGTCTTCTGCCCAATCAGGTAAGAAATCCATGGGTTTTTATTCCTTACAACATATGTTGTTTTCCTGTTTTCCCTTAGCTGTCTCTTGCCCTCCTCCAAGGGTGCTAATCAATAAGTTATATCTGACGATGGTTACTTGACAGGGTGATATTTTATGATGAAAAAAGTTTTTGTACATACTTACCTGGCAGATATATACGATTAATGGCCCGCCCAGCCTCCCCTCAGGAGACAGGGGTGGAAGAGAAAATCTGACATGAAAACGGGAATGTTCCTATTCCCACCCAGCCGGCGGGAAAGGTAGATCACCTGACCTACCTGTCGCTGTGCCGCGAAATTTGAATTTGTCGGGAACGTCGGAGACTATAGCTAAGTATATATCTGCGGTAGTATGTACAAACTTTATTTTATCCTTAAAAATATCATTTCATATAATTTTTACTTGATAAATGCACTTTTGATAAAACTATTAAATACTCAGGTATAAGCATTTTTAGATTTTTTTATTTGGAACTATCAAAATAAATGATTCTAAGTGTTTTAGAGGTTTAAGTATTCACAGTTTTAGCTATTTGAGGGGAGTGGTGGCCATCTCTCCTCCCAGAATACGGACGTTTACTGTGTGGGCATTCAGTACATTTCCTACCCTTTTGGTGGAAAGATTAACAGTGATGCTGCTGTAGATACATTCATTGTTTTGCTTTTAATGGAAAATCAGCCAAGAGTAGTTGGGAGGTCTTACTCAAGCACTTTTCTTTTTACTGTAGCCAGAAAACCAGTTTTTGACGTGGAAAACTTACAAGGTATTGAAGTTACAAGTAAATTGTATTTTACATACCTGGCTTTGTTTTCCTTTTAGAACACTACCTGCTTTTTGCATTGGTAATATCTTGGGTATGTAACTTAGTTAGTTTCCTAATGGTAAAGTGTATTATTATTATTATTATTATTATTATTATTATTATTATTATTATTATTATTATTATTATTATTATTATAATTATTATTATTAAATTGTTCGACCAAACTACTGAATTAAAGTTCTTAACTCCTCTAGGGCTGTTCGAAAGGTTGATAAAGTGGAAATTGTATATTACAAAATCTGGTGTCTTTATTTGGAAGGTCATCAATTCATTAAACAATATATCCTCCAGGAATTTTAGCTTGCTATCAAATGTGAAATAGTTACTCAGCTGTACTGTATAATTCATGGAAAACTTTTCTAATAAGAATCTAGGCATTAGAAGTGTTTCCTTCATTTCATGAACAGAATTTTCCTCAGTCTGTCTTTTAAAATTTGGCTAACTGTCTAAACCTCAAATTTTACGAGTTCTAGTGGCCTTTACTTCCAAAAATTCAATTTATAATTCTTCCTTTTTTGTGAATGCCCCAACAATTACATTTTATGTGGGGGTTTTAGAGCCATCTTTTTACTCCAGAGCTATTCTTGTTTTGCATTTCTAATCCTGAACTTCTTTTGGATTTGGTACTGGCATCAGTCAACTCCTAGTACTGTAAGTATGTCTTGGTGCTAGCACTGTGTTTATACAGTATATATCTTTCTATACTTTCTGAAAGTTTTTTTCTGATTTTTTCTTTTTCCTTTTGGGTTGTCTTCACACTTATTTTCATTGTCCAGATAGTTTACTTTTACACATCTTTGTGTATATGTAATTGTTTTATTTCTTTATATTAAACTTACTTGTTATGCCAGATTTGTATCCATCTGGTCATTGGGAGTTCTTAGCTAGAGTAAGCCACTCTTATGTTGGCATGAGTATCGTCTCATTATTTTCTAATTTATTCTTATAACCAAACAACTCTGTTTGTATCTCAGATTTTGGATTAATTTGTTGTCTTAACATTATTTTTACCTGTCTAGATTTAGGCTGTTTTCTTTTCATCCTTAAAATAAAACCAAAAGCAAGAAAAAATGTACAGCACTCTTATTTCCTTCTCAGCTCCAGCCATATCTTTATTTAGGTATAATACCTCAAGATCCTACCATTTTTATTATGAGGAGAGAAAAAGATATCCTGCTCCTTGTTTAACCATAGTGCCAGATGTCTTGAAAGCCTTCCCTTTCCTTTTTACTTTTCCGGAGCAGGTGACACCCTCCACTGTTGTATCCTTTGTTCAGGCAACTTTTCACTGGTATTTGATCAGTATATCAGTTTTCTTTAGTTTGTTTATACATCTGTGGTTCTTCTGTTACCTTTCACATTTGCATTGCCACAATTTCTACCATAATTTCATTGTATAGGCTTTTGTCATTGCCTATGGTTAGTGTCATTCTTATTGAAATTTTTCCAGCTCACTGCATGGTTTTGATTGTACAAATTCTGTAAACATTTTTGCATTTTGTCACAGTGCACTGCTCATCTCTTCTTTTTTCGCAGCTCCACCTGTTTTATTTTTATAGAAAAGAGCAACAGAATGTTAAATGTTGAGAGTTTATTTGATGGGGCATGCTTCACAAGCAATCTTCAGTATTTGAGTTGGGAAGACAACGCAGTTAGTGAGCCAAGCATTGTCCCTGTGAAGGAATTCATACTTGGACTATTGCTTAGAGATTTTGTAGAATGAGTTTTGCATGTTGAATAACAGTTTCTCGTACTGGAGGTCTTTTCTTGAGTCTAAAATTGTCACTGGGATGTCAGAAAATTAATTTGCCCTCTAACTGCAATCTGAGGTACAGTACTATTGTATTTTATAGTTTGATATCAGTTAGAGCTTAAACAGGAACCTGGTAGTGTGTAGGCAGATGTGAAAACCAAATTAATTTATTGAATGATATCTTCTTTGTTATTCTTGAGCATAATGATGGAAACTTGAAGTAAGAAAGCTGGTCTAGAATTACTTAAGGTGGCAGTAGAGCTTATTTTATGTTTTAGTAATGTTACTCCTATTAACATCAGCTAGAAAAATACAGTTAAGAGTGGCCCATTCATGCAAGTAATATGGCTTCTGTTAGGGATATCTATTTATTTTGTCCATTTTTATTTAATCTAACATTTTATGCCTTGAGCGTATATTTTTGGATTGTATTTAACTTTACCTTTTGTAACATCCTTGGGTTGTTTTGTTTATTTTTCAAATTAATGCAGCTCATGACAAAACTGTCGAATGTTCTGTAAATTTCTGAGTAGTTCTTGGTGACTAGATTTTTTCCAGGGATTTCTGTTGTTTTTACTAGAACAGAGAATCTTTGGTAGTGTAAGTCCAGATTTTATATATTGTAATTATCTCCTAGGCCAGATTACATCCTAGCTCTCCTATTCTCTCTTCTCACCATTTTGTCAATTATTTTTCCAGTTTTGTGGTTATTAAACTGATTATTTCATGTGAAAGTAATTTGAGCTCTCTTCTAATTTTGATGCAAGTGATGAGAAAGAGTATAAGTAAATATGATTTTTATATAAATAACTTAACAAGTAATTACATAGCTACAGTTTCCACTTTAACAGCAGCTTAGATTCCAAGTTCCGCAGTAGCTCCTTCAATATAGTTTGTGTAGGTGATTGGCCCGTCACACTAATGGAATATTGGAACAACCTAGCAAACAATTCTCATTCATTTCCGGTTATTTTACCGGGTTCTGATGGAGGATTCTTTAAACAACCATCGGAATGTGTATATTGTAGCCTTCAAGGTGAAATCTTTCAGGATGAGTTTTTCTTATTTTGTTTTACATTGATTCAGTCATCATCGAGCCGCCAGTAAACGGCACCACTTGCATTGATGGTTTGTTTGCCGGTTAGGCTTCTGGTGGTGTCGATAATAGTTTTGCATTAAAGTAATTCCTACAACATCCCATTATAAAATAAATTGTATGTTACGCAATTTCATTAGGCCATAACTTTGGCAAATTATGAATTGTTTTCCGGCTATAAACTATTAGCGAGCCGCCGATAATAGTTTTGTTTTTAAAAGTAATTCTCAAGTAGTACGACACTCCATTACAAAGTAATTGGTCTAGACACTATTATAAAATAGTTGGGGTATGTTAGGCTTTTCATTAGGCCATAACCTTTGCAATTTATGAATTGTTTTATGGCCTTAATATACTGGCAAGCTGTAGTTAATAGTTTTGCCTTAAAAGTAATTCTTGGATGTTACAGCATTCCATTACAAAGTAACTGGCGTATGTTACGCCTTTTCACAGGCATTAGCTTTTGCAGTTCATGAACTATTTACCGACCATAGTCTACTGGCGAGGTGCCGATAATGTTTTTGCTTTAAAGTAATTTTCAGATGTAACGGCATTGTATTACTATCTTTAATTAGGCCCTAATTTGGGAATTTATGATTTGTTTATCGGCCAGATGCTTCGTGCAAGCCAACGATAATTGCCTTGAAAGTAGTTCTTGGGTATTTTGCCATTTCATTAACCCTGTAACTTTTGCAGTTATGAATTATTTACCGGACCTATGCTTCCTGGAATTCTTCAGTAAATAAATTTTTAACATAACCATCACACCTTCATTTGCAGAACTCAAAGTGTTAGGCAGAAAGTAGTAAGGAGAATTGGAGGTTTTTGTTGGGGGCTACGAGTTGATGTTCTCGACAGCCAAGAACAAGCTCATGCTATGAACCTTGCTGGCACTGATCTCGGGCGCCAGCTTTGCCCCCAGCACCCTCTCTCTTGCACTCGCCGCCAGCGCTAGCACCCTGGCGCCAATTCCCTCCTACTAGCCGTCTGACCACATGCTCCCACACCTGGCTCCCTTGCTTCCCTTTCCATACCTTTGCCAGTCTTGTGTCTTGGTTAACAGATGTTAACCTTGTTATAGTGAAGTGTAGTGCAGGAGACGGTGACTACTCGTCCCCCTGTGCTCCTAGACAGAAGGTCCCTGTCAAACTTCCCTGCAAACCTGGGAGGAGGCAAACTGGAAGTCCAAGGGAGGTGGGGGGGTTCCACACAGTTTGTTGCCCCCTCAGTCGAGCCTGTTGCAGTCCTAGGTATTGGCAGACAGCCACTGGAAAGGTGTCTTATTGGATGTGTAGTGGAGGAGGTAACTATCCGGCCTTATCAGACTTCATAAACCCAGATCCCTGTCAGACTCCCCTAAACCTGGGAGGAGGCATACTGTCGGTCCATGTGAGTTCGAAAGGGTTTTACCCTGGATAGTTACCCCTCAGTCGAGCCTGTTGTCCGCAGATCTCAACAGACAGCCATTGAAAAGGCGTCCATAAAGATGTGCTTGCCTTGGCCGTAGTGGCGCCGATAACATTTTTTCGGTTTATGGATGCCAGTGTGAACAAGATTAGGATTCCAGTGTGGACAGGAGGCTCCATTGACACTTTCAGGATCCCAGTATGGTTAGTTATGGATCAAAGTGTAGACTAAATGATGCCAATGTCGTTTTTTCGGATTTATCTCAGCCATTGGAAAGATATATTACCCAGTTTTGGTGTGTCAGTGGTTGTCATCATTGCTCTTCAAATTTGAACAGAGTCCGAGGACGCCCAAGTTCCGAGCACCCAAGCTTCGAGTGTCCAAGTTCTGAGCGCCCAAGTTCCAAGCTACCTAGTTCCGAACTCCTGAGTTCCAAGCTTCCAACTTTCGAGCTCCCAACTTCTGAGCGCCCAAAATCCGAGCTCCCAAATTCCGAGCTCCCCCAAATTCTGAGCTCCCAACTTCTGAGCGCCCAAATTCCGAGTTCCCAAGTTCCAAGCGCCTAAGTTCCGAGCTCACCTGACACCAGCTACAACCTGGTGCCAGCGCATGCTCTCAAGCACCCAGGAGCGCTCACCAACTCTGAGGGAAAAGAGTGAACTTTCTGTCCAATTGAGTCTCTCTCTCTCTCTCTCTCTCTCTCTCTCTCTCTCTCTCTCTCTCTCTCTCTCTCTCTCTTTTTTTTTTTTTTAAGGTATTCACCTGAACGAAGTTTTTTTTTTTTTTTTTTTTTTTTTTTAGGTATTCACCTGAACAAGACTTGATAATCTAGAAGGCTTTCCTGTCCTTTGATGTTTGGTCAAGAACCCCTCTCCATTGGATTAAGATCGCATTGTCCTTCATCCTTAAGAGAATTTCTGAAACACTCAGATTCAGAACAACTTTGCCTTCTTTTAGTGAAAGCTAAGGTCACCTGAGCAGCTTCTACTTCTTTAGCTTTCAGCTTTCAGGCACATATGTCCCTTACTTCCATTTGGCATCAGCCTACTGGAAGTATATCGTCCTTCATGTCTCACAGACACATATGGCCATTACTTCCATTCTTCATCGACCTACTGGAAGTATAATCGTCCTTCACATCTCACTATCATAAGAAGAGAAACCTGAACCTCTAGCCCTGCTGGCACTCAGCTCTTTGGGCGCCAGCTACAGTTTCTCGCCAGCTTCATAGGTTCCACAGCCTCGAGCTGCTAGCTTGCCTGGCGTCTAGCTCACTTGGCGCCAGCTACAAGTGTGGTCCCAGCTATAGAACCCGAACGCCCAGAGGTTTGGGCTCCCCTGGTGCTCAGCTTGCCTGGCACCAACTACAGTCTGGCACCAACTTTAGAGCTTAAGGCTTTCTTGATCTCCCAGCAGCTCGGCTGGCGCCCAGCTCGCTTGGCGCCAGCTACAGTCTGGCACCAGTGATATTTATACCAATCCGCAAGCTTCCACAGCTCGCCTGGCACCAACTCCAGACTGGCGTCAGCTAAGTAGCGTGTAAATTCTGCAGTACCACAGGATAGTGACTGGCATGGTATGGCAGGAGGAAGCATAAGATTTTCTCCCACTATCTCTTCACCTTCTGGTGAGGTATAGAGTAGGAGCCCAGAGGTACAAAGTACCTGGTGAAAATTTTCCTAGCCTAACCCGTCCAAAAATGTTTCAATTATGCGATCCACCCACCTGCTCACGTTATTCTTTTATTATGCAATCCAGATTGTGACAACAAAAACCACAAACCAGACCTACAAACCAAAAGTACCGACCTAACCATCAGAGAGCTCTCTATACCGCACTACACTCTGTTCCAAGTTCAACACTCCAGCCTGCGTTTGTTTACATTTTCTTTCCCTCCCCCCATTTCCGACCTATGACGTCACGTCCTGATGTCACAACAAGAACAGGTACTTTTTAAACTTAAAGAATGCTTTGCTATAAAAACATTTTATAAAATTAAACATGTGCTTTTTATACATTTTGTAATGCCCATACCTTTTCACTAACGCAGAAAATAAAAATAAAATAATGATAATTAACTTATAAAACTAAATTATAATTACACTTATCTCCTTCTCCCTGCCCTCCAGCCTCTTCTTTTCCTAATCCCCTCTAATCTCCATTATTCTCCCATTCTTTACCCTCTACGTAATTTCTAATACGTTCTCCTGAGACTCCAGCTTTGATCAATATAGTACATCAGCTATTTGATGCTTCCTTTTATCCATCTCACCTCCTTTATTTCTCCAGATTCTATTGTTTCTCTTATTGCTGCAATATCAATATTTAAATCTCTTACTACTTACTCCAGTACTTGATTGTATTGCAGTCATTAGGGTTTTGCTGTTAGTTTTAACCAATGCTTCTAATTTTCTCCCTCCTGCTGTCTCTTCCCACAAATGTTTGAAATAATATATCAATCCTTCTGTGGCCTCCCCCACACTCAGAGCTTCTGCTTCAATGGTGGACTTTGCTACTCTTCTGGATTTTCTGGATTTCCACCATATGGGACTTCTCCTCTCACCATCTGTTAATGATATCACATAACCTAATTGTGTATGACCATCTTCAGAATTCCCAAATGAAGCATTTGCATAGGCTTCCCAATAAATCTTTTGTTCTTCTAACTCACTCATTATCATTTCTCCCATTATGCTTTTAGTTTTTCCTCACTATTTTAATCTGCTTTCTCATATCTTGAGTTGTTCCTTCTCTAAAAGATTTACTTAATTCACTAACATCATATGATATTTCTGGTATGGTATGCAGCGATACCCAATTCAACTGTCCTACCACTGATCTATATTCTGTTAACTCCATTTGTCCTGATTCTCTATTACCTGTAAATCTTCTAGCCTCTGGTTCTCTTATAGAATTTATATACTGCCACAGATTAAGACAAATTCCATTTTCCTTATGCTCTACTATTACTCCTATGTAGGATACTTAAAACTGTTACTTTCTTGTTCTCCTACTTGCAATTTCCCTTTCAATTTCCCAATTGTTTCCTTTAAAAATCCTTCAGTTCCTCCATAGCAAAAATCATCTACATGTGTACATAAAATACCATTCAATTTATTGTCTTTCCTCCAATAGAATATATTAGGTTGTAATCTACTCCTCTCTCCTTTAAGCTCCTCCACCACTTTTACCATCTTACAATGCCATGCCTTTGCTGCATCCTTGAGCCCATAAACAGTTTTCTTCAATTTCCATAATCCACTCCAACCATCTTCACTAGGTGGTTTTAAATATACCTCTCGTTGTATTTCATCACCTTGTAGATATGCAGTTTTTACATCTAACGTATAACAATTCCAATCTTTCAGTTTTATTACTGGCAAACAAAATTTTAAAGTTTCGGCATTGCATGTAGGAGCATCTTTTTCCCATTCGGCCATTTCTTCTTCAAAACCTCTAGCTACCAATCTTGCTTTACATATCCTTTCCCCCTGCCCCCCTTTTACCTTTTCAGTTACTATCCATCTTGTAGATATAGCTTTTTGTCCAACGTCATTTACCTCCTCATATACCTTGTTTTCTCTCCAACTTTGCAGTTCTTTTTCTTTAGCTTCAGTTACACTTCTGTTTTCAAATCCTAGCAAAACCTCTTCTTCATCTTCAATTTTTTCTACATGACTATAATCTCTTAAAGATAACCCATCCCTTGTCACCTGACTGTGAGTCTTCTACATTGTACGAATCAGCCCAAGATTTGCTTGATCTTTTTCCTGCAAGACTCAATAAGTCTACTCTTCTACTTGTCCTGTATCTTTGTTTATAGCTCTAACTTTATTTCCCTTTCGGAATTTGGGTTTTCTTCTGTTAACTCATCTTATATTACCTCCCTTTCTTCTTCTATTACCTCACTTTCCCCTTCATCTTCCATTGTTTCCTCTGCCAAATCTCTTTCTATAATGTCTTCTATATCTGCATTCCTTCTCCAGCCCATTATCATCTCCTTTCCTTCCTGCCCATCTATATCCCCTTCCTTTGATGCAAAGGATTCATCCTTCACAGTGTGTTTTGTCTATTTTAAGTATCTTCTCTTTTTCTGGTGATAGTCTTTGAATCCTAGTAACATGTATTCTTGCTACATCTCTTAGAGAATCCCCATGTTTAACCACTACTGTTTTACCTGATACTCCCACTACCTGAGCAGGTCCTCTCCATTCATTTTCATTTTCTCTCTTCTCCCACTACTGCTTCTTCAAATTTATTTTCTCTGACATTTTTGTTTAAAGCAATTCTTATTTTATTGCAAGACTCATTTTTGATAAACACTTCTCTGGCCTTATGCATTGCATTCAGTGTATCCCTTATTATGCTTTCTTCCATACCTTTCTCTCTGCTTGCAGGACTTGAACTTTCTTCTCCCATTAAATTTGGCAAAGAAGGGTTTTTCCCAAATAATGATTGGTTAGGGGAGAAACCACCATTATTTATTAAGCAGTTCCTAGCACTCACTACTCATCTTAATGCTATGGACCAATCTACTTCCTCATCATCTTTTCATCTTTCTTAAGCTTTCTTTGATTATGCCTACCATCTTTTCACACAATTCATTGCTTCATGGAGATTCAGATACTGTGGCTAATACTTTAATATTCCATCTTTCTGCCATCCTCCTTACTTTTTTCATTTTTAAATTCTCTTCTGTTGTCTGATAATATTTTAGAAGGTGCTCCAAATATAGCAAACCACCTGTCAAAAAGTGTCTTTATAATAGTTTCTGGTTTCTTGTCTTTTACCCAAAAAGCCTGACAATACCTTGTTGCCATATCTAACATTACCAAGAACTTTCTCTCTTCTATCTCTCTCACATCCATTGCTACAACTTCGTTAAATGTCTTACTCCAAGAAAATCCCACTACTGGTTTAGCTGGGTTTCTTTTATATCTTTTATATACCTCACAACTTGCGATTAAGTCTGTTAGTAACTTTTTTATTTCCTTTTTTTCTTCCTCTCTCAAACCATCACTCCACTGTGCTGCTTCTGTTAGCTTCCATATTTTATCTCCACTTCCGTGACCAAATTGTAGATGTAACTTCATCATTGCACCTTTAATTTCCCTTAGACTCTTTCCCTTCCATCCCTCCAGTAACAATTCTTCTTCTAACTTCCTCCTCAAAATTGGTATCCTTAAGTGGCCCTGTTTGTCTTCTCTTAACTTTACCTTCATTTACCCTATAACTTCTATTTTAACACAATTCTCTTTTAAGTCATACCCATTTTACCCATGGTTTTCTTACCTATTAACCACGGTACATCACCCTGCAAAATTTCTGTCTTCAAATAAAGCTTTTTGTTTTTCAGTATCACTGGTATTTCCATTACTCCTTTCAACTTGTATGATGACTCACTGAAATTAAATACTTTATTAGACTCTTTCTTAGTGTCATTCATTCTCCTCAACGCTTCCCGATTAAAACCATGACAGTGTGTGCTAGTCACAATTCCCACAGGATGTTAATTAACATCCTGTGTCTAAAATTGCATCAGCATCTTCCCAAGATTCTTCCTCTATTTTACTAACTTCTCCTATATAAACTTTATCTTCTTCTTGTCCAGTTTCTGATTTCTCCTTATTTTGAAAATTCTGAGGACAATCTCGATTCACCTTTTCCCGATATCTTTGGTTTTCCCTCCCTTTCCCAAAATTCGCACAACCTTCTGATCCCAACCATTCCCCCTCCTCTTTATTCCCTAATCCCCCAAATGTTCTTTTCATTATCTGTGACACTTTTATATTCCAATTTTTCTTGACCACAGGCTGCTTATACCATTTGTTTTTTATTTTCTGTGAGGTTTGATTGTTCTAGTACATGAAAACCTTTTGCTTCCCCTCCAAGCATGCTTTTCCCTATTGCTCTACTACACTCTGATTCTCCGTTTTCATACCTAATTATAAAATCATCTTTTCACTAGATTCTCGTTCTATTTTAAAATAGTCTTTCTTTTTACTGTAATTTTCCATTAATGTATCTTTTAGATACACTTCATCTAGTTTGGATAGGATTATCTTTGAACCCTCTTTATCTTTAAGTTCATCTCGATCCATTCCTTCTGTTACTTCTAAAGCTTTTCCTTTTAAGCTCATTCTTATCTCTATCCCTGGATATTTCACTTCTCCACACACCACAAGCCAATCTTTGACTTGTCCTCTCCATCCTTTATAATCGCCCTGTGTTCCGCTAAATCTTGGACAGTCTCTCTCCATTTTGTCTCCCAAAGTTTACCATCAGATCTGTCCATTTTTAACCAACCACGCTCCGGTACCACTTGAATATTTTCCTAGCCTGACCCGTCCAAAAATGTTTCAATTATGCGATCCACCCACCTGCTCACGTTCTTCTTTTATTATGCAATCCAGATTACGATAACAAAAACCACAAACCAGGCTTACAAACCAAAATTACCAACCTAACCATCAGAGAGCTCTCTATACTGCACTACACTCTGTTCCAAGTTCAATACTCCCACCTGCATTTGTTTACATTTTCTTTCCTTCCCCCCATTTCCTACCTATGACGTCACTTCCTATGACGTCACAACAAGAACAGATACTTTTTAAACTTGAAGAATGCTTTGCTGTAAAAACCTTTTATAAAATTAAACGTGCTTTTTATACATTTTGTAACGCCCATACCTTTTCACTAACGCAGAAAATAAAAATAAAATAATAACAGTTAACCCTTTAACGCCGACTGGACGTATTTTACATCGACAAGAGTTGTCTGTCGGGTGCCAAGTGGACGTAAAATACGTCGACTACAAAAAGTTTTTTTAAATATTCGCGGAAAAATACTTCCAGGCCTCATTTGCGAAAAATTTTAAATCGCGCCTTGAGGGATGCTGGGAGTTCACGGATCACGCTGTTGTTTTGTTTACAAGCATGACCCAGCTGCGCATGCGTGAATTTCTTTCTTATCCCAAAAGAAAGCATCAGCTAACTGCTGAAAATCTCAGAAATTCTTTAGTCACCTTGTCGTAATTTTTGCACCATTTTCTATTAGCCTTTACATAAAGTTTATATGAAAATGTGTGCAATTTCATGTAGAATACAACAAAAAATAACTAATGGTTGTAGCTTTTATCGATTTTGACATATTTTCATATAAATCACGATAAGTGCCAAAATTTCAACCTTGTCAACTTTGACTCAACCGAAATGGTCGAAAAATGCAATTGTAAGCTAAAACTCTTACATTCTAGTAATAGTAATCATTTACCTTCATTTTTGAAGTCTCTAGCACAATATTTCGATTTATGGTGAATTGAAAAAACTTTTCCCTTTGCTTTTGAAAATCTCAGAAATTCTTTAGTCACTTTGTCGTAATTTTGCACACTGTTTTGTATTAGCCGTTACATAAAGTTTTATATATGAAAATGTGTGCAATTTCATGTAGAATACAACAAAAAATAACTCATGGTTGTAGCTTTTATCAATTTTGACATATTTTCATATAAATCACGATAAGTGCCAAAATTTCAACCTTTGGTCAACTTTGACTTAATGAAATGGTCGAAAAATGCAATTTAAGCTAAAACTCTTACATTCTAGTAATGTTCAATCATTTACCTTCATTTTGCAACAAACGAGAAGTCTCTAGCACAATATTTCAATTTATGGTGAATTTTTGAAAAAACCTTTTTCCCTACATCCGCGCGCGCTAACTCTGCTGAAAATCTCAGAAATTCTTTAGTCACCTTGTTGTAATTTTTACACCGTTTTATATTAGCTGTTACAAAACGTTTTATATGTGAAAATGTGCACAATTTCATGTAGAATACAACAAAAAATAATTCATGGTTGTAGCTTTCATCAGTTTTGAAATATTTTCATGTAAATCACGGTAAGTGCCAAAATTTCAACCTTTGGTCAACTTTGACTCGACCGAAATGGTCTAAAAATGCAATTGTAAGCTAAAACTCTTACATTCTAGTAATATTCAATCATTTACCTTCATTTTGCAACAAATGAGAAGTCTCTAGCACAATATTTCGATTTATGGTGAAATTTTGAAAAAAACTTTTTCCTTACGTCCACGCTAACTCTGCTGAAAATCTCAGAACTTCTTTAGTCACTTTGTCGTAATTTTTGCACTGTTTTATATTAGAGTTTACATAAAGTTGTATATATGAAAATGTGCGCAATTTCATGTAGAATACAACAAAAAATAACTCATGGTTGTGACTTTTATCAGATTTGAAATATTTTCATATAAATCACGATAAGTGCCGAAATTTCAACCTTCAGTCAACTTTGACTCGACTGAAATGGTAGAAAAATGCAATTGTAAGCTAAAACTCTTACATTCTAGTAATATTCAATCATTTACCTTCATTTTGCAACAAACGGGAAGTCTCTAGCACAATACAGTATTTCGATTTATGGTGAATTTTTTAAAAAAACTTTTTTTTACCCTCCGCTCGTTACGAATTCATGCATCATTTTGTGATAATATTTTCTCTGTGTTGCTTTGATCATTTTACAATTTGTTATATACCAAAATCATTGCAATTTAGTGTACAATACAATGAAAAAAAATAGCTCATTAGCTTTAACCGTTTTGCTCACAGCATGATTTGTATACAATTATATATGGAATTTTTTTTTTGCGCTGTCATATATTCCAATATTTATATATGATAATGATATTTTTTTTCATTTCTGATGGTTGCATACTAAACTTCAGGCAATGAGAAAAAAGGAGCCAAAAATGAACTGTTAATCTTAAAAACTAAGCGTGCTGTGATTTTTTAAAAAAATCTTTCTTTCCGCTTCGGCGCTAACTCCCAAACCCCTCCGGCATACGGCAGACACTTTTGTAAATAGAGGCTCGGCATTTAAGGGTTAACTTGTAAAACTAACATATAATCACCTGGAGCACCCACCACTCTCAGTGGATGGATTGTGGTGTTATTTCAGTGTAGGTGACAGTTTTATCTGGTTGTTTTTATGTTGGTACTGTGCCCAAGGAAAGGGCACCTATTAAACTCCTTAGGTGCATAGCTTCCACTGATGCTGTGGTAGCCATTGGAGTACTCCTTCGCTACAAAGCTCCCACTTAACTAGAGGCGACCCTTGGCTCTACCACCACGCCACTACAGGTCAAGTTGATTGTCAGCCAGTTGCAGTTTTATACTGCAGGCTCTCTTAACGAATAAGGAATGACGAGCCTTGTATTCAGTGCTAGCAACTTTTCTGTTTCAAATTCATTACATGACTTAATGTTTTTGGAGTAGAATACCATGTCCATGTATCCCACCTCTTGTCAATGTGGGATTCAGATTAAAGTTTTATATTTACTTACCAAGTAATTACAGAATCAGAATGAGAATTGTTTGCCAGGTCGTTCCAATATTCCGTTAATGGGATGGGCTGATCACCTACACAAATTATATTGAAGCGCTACACGTGAAATTTTGAATCTAAGCTGCCGTTAAAGTGGACACTACTGTATAGCTATGTAATTACTTGGTAAGTATATTTAAAACTTCATTTCGTAATAGAAATGTCATATTAAGATACAGAATAGAATTTCCTGAAATTTTATTTGTGAAGATATTGTAAAGTCTCAAGTTTAGAGTTCATTTTTACCTATTACATGTTGATATTGTCACAATGTATGAATTTGTCTTTGTAGCCTGGTGTGTCATCTGATAAAACGTTGATGCCAATTTTGACGCTAATGGTAGAAATGACACAAGCTAATAGAATCATTCGGAAGTTTGTCCGCTTACGAGTTCTGCCGCCCTTACGTGATGTTTCCAAAAGACCTGAGGAGGGGAACACCATTCGTAATAAACTCTGCTCTCTAATGACATCCCCACTGCATGATCTTAAACATCTTGCTGCAAATTTCCTCTTTATATTATGTAAAGAAAGTGGTAAGTTTAGCCTTGATCTTGAAGTAAGACATTTTGATTAAGATGAACACAACAGTTCCTAAAGAGATGGTTGAAAGTCTCTGCACTGTAAATGTGATTAGTTTATTAATTTATTTACTAAATTAGTGAAAGTATTCCAATATGATGGTTCAGATTATGATTCATTTTTGTATGTGTAGTGTGAAAGGAAAATTGAGGTTTGGGAAGAAAATTAATTTTAATTTGTGTGTAAGCTCATGATTTTTATATGGTGGCTTATTTTTACAAGTGGAGCATTATCCAGAACTGTAGTTTATATTTGTACATTTTGAAATAATAAAGCAAATGTGAAAGTTAGGAAAAAGTCATTCAAATTCCTAGTAGGAAAGCATAGTTTAAGATACACTGATTTGTTTCAAATTAGTTTTAAAACATGTATTGCAACATTTTTTGTTTGTATTTTTTGTAATTTTAGTATGATTCAGAAAAGTAACGATATTTAAAATGAAAATAAGGTTGTGGCATTTTGATAATTAAGTATGATTTTCATTGTAGGCAGTCCCCGTTTATCGGAGGGGCTCGGTTATCGGTGATCCAGTTTTTTGGCGCTTGTGTAGCTACAAAAATCATCGATTTTCAGCGCCAATTTCTGCTTATCGGCACTGATAATCATGTATTAGCACCGATACATACCCAACAGAGGCGCTGATAACCGAAAATTGCCGATTTTGGGTGTTTATTGGCACCGATAAGCACCGGTGATATCGGGGATTTTCGCTTATCATCATGCTGTCAGAACAGAACCCCTGTCGATAACCAGGGACTGCCTGTAAACTGCATTTAGTTCATCTTGAGAACAAAATGTTTTGATTTTGCAGATATTTCAGTGATGAAAGTTATTGGAACAGAAATATGTGACACATGAGACTCACATAGGGCTTGTCCATAGGCATTGTATTTGTAGATATGAACTGAAAATTAGATGAAGATAGATAGAAACCAAAGGTATAAGACAGAGAGTAGGGTAGTTGAATGGTTGCTGCCACACAGCTAGTCACTCGGGTATACTGTAAGCAGTGATCTCCTGCAGGGAAATTCCTGTCTTCAGTAAAATAGCATATTGTAAGAAGTTGGTGAACTCTGCCATAATCAGCAAATTTTGCTGAAAGTGAAATAAGATTAAAAACTTTGATTCGTTGATGAAAATTTGCAGAAAATTCAAAATTATGTGGGGTTTGCCTCTTCCAGAATAGTACATTATATATTATTATTGTTGTTATTGAAAATAGTTTTAAATGTCATGGGAAAATAATTTAAGTAGTTTAACCATAACACTAATGCTTAGGACTTGTGGGATAAATGCTTTGATGTTTTAGTTGTTTTTTTTTATTTCTCTGTTTTGGGATGCTTTTGTAATTTTCTGAGAGATATAAAGTGGTTGATTCCAAAGCAGCAGTACATGTGTGAGGTTGATACACAGTGAATAATTATAAAGCAGAAGCACATAGCTGGGTTGGCAGATTGAAGTCAGTGGATGGCAGAGTTTGTTGAATTTTGATTGGTTGGCTGATCTGTCATATGATCTCATTGGGACTGATTCCCAAGGCATTGAGATCTCTCTGGTTGTGTTGGTGGTATCGTCATCCCAATGTACAAATGGTGGTGTCCTTTCACCAGGCTTGTCAGCATGTAGATGACATTTCTTCGCTTCAAAGACATGTCATGGGGCCTGGGTTATTTTTGATATATTAAAAGTGAGATATTTTTCCTATTTTTCTAAGGGCCATTTGTTTACTTTTGGTGTGGGAGGTCTTTTCTGTATGCTATATATTCTTGGTGCTTCTGGTCTGTTGTTTACTGTGGTGGTTATAAAGTTATTGTTGATGAGTATTTTTGCCAACATCTTATCTTGGCGGTGTCCACCACAGACCTTTTGTACCTGTCTAGGCATTCACTAGAACCATTTAGCCAGAAGCCCTTGCTCATAAGCTTCCTATAGACTCTGGTGGCAAACCCCTTAATGGTCAGTTGAACACACATCCAAGAAGGTTAGGACACTGATGGTACTCAATTCACAAGCAGAAAAGGACAGGCACTTCAAAGTCCTACATAGGATTTTATGTTTCTGTACATTGTCCAGTCATGAAGGCATCATGTATGTACTGGTGGTATCAGGGCTGGGGATCTATTAAAGACCCTTTCTTTGACAATGCCTGTTTGTACGGTAAAGATAAAATGAAAAAAGACCCTAATGGGGTATTTATTGCCATGTTGTTGATCTGGAACTGTAGATGTCCTTTATGGGTGGTAAATATTCCATTCTTGTTGCATGTCTGTATAGCAGAGATCTCTTTGAGATGTAATATCAGATACAAGTTTATATGTCTATTGGAAGTATAGTATATGACAACTCTGTACAGTACATTGTTATGAGGATTACCAGATTCTCAAAACAACTCCTTCCACTTTCAGTTGGAAGCCATCTTAAATCACTGTAGAAGTCAACATCAAGGAAGACCTGAAAAAGGAGTTGAAAAGGATCATAAAAGTCACAGACTTAACATGACTATCAGTACTTATGCCTTTTGAGGCCACGCTATATTATTATTATTATTATTATTATTATTATTATTATTATTATTATTATTATTATTATTATTATTATTATTATTATTATTATTATTATTATTATTTTTGTTGAATAAAATGGCTGCAATTTGCAAATTGATTTTATACTGAGTTTTCTCAATTCTTCTAATAATTCGCTTTTCCTGCACATCATTATTAGTCAGTAATTGGCAATTGTTCATATTTCGATGGATGAAACAGTTCTTTCAGCAGAAATTCTTTATTTTAAAGCATCAGTAGATTTTCTTGATGGTATTTCTTCTTTTTTCTTTCTCTGACGTCTGTCTGGTATTTTTAGTGTTCTTTCTGTCGACATTTTTCAACCAGCTCGATGGCCATCTTTTGGATGTTGGGATGAGTCTGGAGACATGGCGCTCATGGTGGTATATATAGGGGGTCTCAGATCATGTCAGTTTTTCATTGGCTGCCTGAGGCGAGTCTCCTCGGGCGAAGTCTCCTCTCGCGCAGTGATGGTTGTGTGCACTCTGGTGTGCGTGCGCTGGAGTGCACGTTAGAGAGTGTATTGTTCGGAGGGTTGCTGCCTGCAGATGGATGTTCCTCATTGGTTCACTCATCCGGGGTGCCAGTGGGTGCCACCCTTCACTCCGATGTTGGGAGGAGGAAGGTCTCCTGCGTGGTATTGAGACTCGGCTTCTCTCTCCCAATGAGAAGGGCTTCCACAAGGTGTAGGCAGCGATGGTCGGTTGCTTGATCGTAGTATCTCTATGACTACCATGCGCTTCTCCAAGAGGATCTCCTGTCATGCCCAGGAGGGTGCCATATTTAATCATGCCAGGACTGCCCACAACCTCAGAATAAAAAGGAATGACATTATCCCTTACATAGAGATACTAGATCAAGCAACCGATCATCGCCACCTACGCCTCCTGGAAGCCCTTCGCATTGGGAGAGAGAAGCCGAGTCTCAATACCACACAGGAGACCTTCCTCCTCCCAACATTGGCGCGAAAGGTGGCACCCACTGGCACCCCAGATGAGTGAATCAATGAGGAATGTCCAAATAATACACTCTAACGTGCACTCCAGAGCAAGAGCACACACAACCATCACTGCGCGAGAGGAGACTTTGCCTGAGGAGAATCACCTCAGGCAGCCAATGAAAAATTGACCTGATCTGAGACCCCTTATATATACCCCCATAAGTGCCCTGTATCTCCAGACTCATCCCAACGTCCAGAAGATGACCATCAAGCTGGTTGAAACATGTCGACAGAAAGAGTACTAAAAATAACAGATAGACATCAGAAAAAAAAAAAAAAAAAAATACCACCAGGAAAATCTACGGATTTACATCCCAGGTTTCAGTAACCACTGTAATGCTTTAAAATAAAGAATTTCTGTTGTAAGAAATAAACTGTTTCATCCATCAAAATATGAACATTGGCCAATTATTGACTAATACTGATGTGCAGGAAAAGTGAATTGTTAGAATTGAGAAAACTCAGCATAAAATCAATTTGCAAAATGCAGGCATTTTTTTCAGCAAAACTTGCCTCAAAGAGGGTCTTCTTCCTTATTATTATTATTATTATTATTATTATTATTATTATTATTATTATTATTATTATTATTATTATTATTATTATTATTATTATTATTATTCAGTAGATGAAACCTATTCATATGGAACAAGCCCACACGGGCCATTGACTTGAAATTCAAGCTTGCAAAGAATATGGTGTTCATTAGGAAGAAGTAAGAGGCAGTAGAGGGAAATACAGACAGAAGAGATCCCACTTATTAAGAAAGAAAAATAAATTAATAGAGATAAATAGATAAAAATTTATTAAAATGCAAGAAAAATAAATCAATAAATAGATAAATACAGTAGATAAAAATTTATTAAAATGCAAGGATAGTATTAGGGTAGTTATGCATTGCATTTCCGCATGAACTTCTGAAATTCAAACTGCACAACATCCTCTGGGAGGCTGTTCCGCAGTCCAACGGTCTTAGGAATAAAGGACCTCTGGAACTGAGAAGTTCAACAGCGAGGCACATTTACTGCATATTGGTGCTGCTGTTCAGCAAATCTGGTTGCTCTCAGCAACCTGATTAGACAAGAAACAGCATGACAGTCATTGAAATCTAATTTCACCCAACTGCCAGTAACAGAAATGAGGAGTAAAACAGCATCAAACACCAGTGAGGGAGCAAGGTATCATACTAGCTATACCAGCAATGAGATCATCTGAGAATTCATCCAACCAGTCAAAATTCACCATAATCTACCAGGTTTTCTGTTATACATCTGTCTGCCCACCCCACCATAAATATCTGTGTGTACACCTTTGGGTTAACTTTGTGCCTGTGAGAGAATATCAGAATATGAGGCAAAACTTCAGAGAAATAAAACTAATACTTCAAAAGGATGAATATTATACATACTTAAGGAAGACTCTACAACTGAATTCTGTTAGCATAGCCATTATATTCAGTAACACTGCTGTGTTATTATTAAGGGTGGTCTTTGTATCAGGTTTTATTGAACTACTTTATTGCAATGAAAATAATAATGAAAAACATTTATGAGAATGGACGAGAAACAGCAGGTAGAAGTGCAGAACTTGAATGTATGGTTGATAAAGAAGTAATTTTTTCGGTGGGAGAAAAGTTCTGTGCACATTTAATACAAATAAATATGTACGTAAAATAATCCATGAGATTAGGTCTGGTTTAATTACTCTAGGCTCTTTGGAATTAGCATAAACATAGTAGTACAAAAATTCATAGCAGTATTGTACATTAATACTTGCCTATTTTTTCATGCATTTTATGCATATTCTATATTCATATACATATATTTCTTTCCAGTTGATCGACTCATCAAGTACACTGGTTACGGCAATGCTGCTGGCTTTTTGGCTTCTAGGGGACTGATGCATGGGGTCAGCAAACCAACAGTAGTTTATTCCTCAGATTCTGAAGATTCAGACACTGAAGAATATGTAACAGCAAGTGGAATGCAAGTACTATTTGGTTATGTTCATTAATACTTGTTGACATTACACTTGGAAATTTTAATGGAGTCCTTTGAAGCAAATAAAAATTAATAGTTTTTGATAGCGTAGTCGCTTGTTTTGTCCTCAAGGAGTACCTTCCATGGTCTACCAGAGCTCCATGGTGACCAAACTAATATCAAAGAATTCTCTTTTAGTTGGTCTTTTTGGCCAGGTATTGTGCCGTAATGATTAACATTATAATGGACTCAGATAAGAGGGCACTTTGCCTTATCTTCAGCAAAGCTGAGTCCAGTTTTTCCAGCATCAAAAGAACCTGCAAGAAAGAGAAGTGACTATTGCGCATGTGTGTCCGCCCTCCTGTTTACAACTGGGCTGTTAAAGACAAAGGAGCTATAACTCTCTTTTGTTCCATAGCAAGTGGTTCACGTTGTTACCAGTGCTCCAAAAAAATTTGACTTTTTTCTCCGATTTCATTATCGAGGATCATGGAAACATCAAAAATAGCAAGATAAGTGATTAATATTAAGTTCCAGTTAAAAGTTTTAGTTTTAAACTTTTGGAATTGATAATTTGTTAGTAAAAGCCGGAACCCAACTTGTTGATTGCTACCTAGTTTCATAAAGCAGAAATTGTTTTAAATTCTAAGTGTTTTAACTAAAAGAAATGTTCCACAACTTATCATTAATGTAGTAAGTCCTTTCAGATTATACGATGTCTACAATAATCTAGGCGGTAAGTGAGAATAATTTAGACTAGATAATTAGTGGGTGTTGTCTTTAGCCTTTGTCCTAAGATTACGTATCCTTAAGTGGCCTAGCTTAGACCGAGGACCCTAGGGTCAGATAATAACAATATCTGGGGAAAATAAATCGATAGCCTAACAATAAGGCTACATATTAGTATAATTTTTTCATTTTATATAACCCTGTGCACTTAAGCTTGAGCTTATACTGTATCAAGTTAACTGATAACTTTTATGAAACATCCCATTTTTGGACTAAATTGTTAGCCTAGACCATGTAACCTAGGACTAGATGAAATAGTAATCTGTGTTGGATGAGGTGGTAACCTAACTTTAGGGCTACATACAGGCAGTCCCTGGTTAATGGCAGGCTCGGTTAATGGCAATCCGGTTTACAGGGATTGCCTAGCAATGAAAATAAATAATTTTAGGCCGAAAATCGCCGATTTACTTATGGGCGCCGATAAGCCTGGTATTGGTGCTGATACACACCGAACAGAGGTGTTTGATAAGTAAAAAATCGGATTGGATATAAACAATAAGCCCTGAAAATCTCTGAAAAAGTGCAGAAAATCGCCAATTTTCGGTTATCTACGATTTTCGGTTATCATCACACCCTTAGAACGGAACCCCCTCCAGTAACCAGGGACTGCCTGTACTAAGGTAATTGTGTTTTATGTAACCCATACCCTTGAGTGTGAATTAAATAATGTGGATTAGGCAGTAGCCTAGATGAGAGCAGAGTAAGTTATAGTTTTTTACAACTTGGTAGCTTATCTGTAAGGCTACATACTAGTAGGGTCTTATTTAGACTATATCCTTAAAGGTGATATAAACCTAGAACAGGCAGTAGCCTAACCAGATTAAGTAGGAACCCCTTTTTAAGGAATACCCTACTATACGCCTAAAGCAGTGATGGCCGAATATCAGAGAAAAGGGTAGTCTCGGCCACATAAAACAGAAAATCAGATTATAAGAGCATTATTTTCTGTATAGTTTATATCCTTAAGTTTTAAATAAGCCTAGAATAGGCAGTGGCCTGGAATACGTTAAGCAAGAACCTTCTAAGAAATCCTCTATTCTTAGCTTAACGTAGATTGTACTAGAAGCATTAACCTAAGCTATATAAAACAGTAGCTTGGGTTAGTTAAACAAATTAGTTCATAGTAGTTAGTCTGAATGGCAAGACAATTAGAAATAAAAAATTTCACTTAGCCATTGCAAAAGGACTAATACAGGCAGTCCCTGGTTAATGGCGGGCTTGGTTAACAGCGATCTGGTTTTATGGGGCTTGTCTAGCAATGAAAATTGGCAATTTTCGGCGCCGAAAATTGGCAATTTTCTAACCTAAACCGATAATTGGGTATTGACGCCGATACATACCTAACAGAGGCACTGATAACCGAAAAACCCCTGGAACCCCGCCGATAACCGGTGACTGCCTGTAGTGTATAAGTAATACAGCCTTATACTGGTATGAAAACTAACCTAAACCTTAGAGGGTTTAAGTTAACATAGATATTTAATTAAATGTATTAAAACTGCACACTTGTAACCAAGTTAACCTGTAGTATGGAAACTATATGAGGAACTACAGAAGTGTCCCTCATTTAAAAACAATTAATACTAACTAGCTCCGAATAACAACTTGTTTTATATCACTACAGGGCCACCATTAGGCAGGATCCTCAGTTCTAGTGTTCCATAGCAAATTGCTCAGTTCACTTTTTTGCCAGTTGGTGTGGCCCATACCACCTGCCATGAGCATAGTCCTTGTGAAAAACAATGAAAATTTGCTTGGTGGACAGATGTGGGCGAGATTTGTAGTATGCTCCTGGCAGCAAGTTTTAAGGACGAAACAGCTCCTTTTAAGCTGTCTCGATGGGTCCTAGAGTTCAATAGGGGTGAGGAAGGGGGAGATTATATCTTTTGGCAGATTTCCGGCAGCAGATACAGGCAGTCCCCAGTTATTGGCGGGGCTCTGTTCCCAACGGCGTGACGACAACCAAAAATCGGCGACAATAGCACTGATCCCCGGTTAGCAGCGCTGATAACCGGTTAGTGGTGCCGATAACGGGTGATCAGCGCTGCTGATAAGAGGCGATCAGCGCCGATAACCAATTATCAGTGACAAAAATCTGGCTATCATTGTCAACAACAGCCTTGAAAACTGATCGCCAGTAACAGAGGCTGCCGATAACTGGGGACTGCTTGTATTTAACCCTTTCTCAGAAGAACATCAATGTTTGTGTTTGGGCCAAAACCTAGTAACATCAGTCCCCAGTACAGGCAGTCCCTGGTTATTGGCGGGGGTTCCGTTCTGACAGTGTGATGATAACCGAAAGTCTGTGATTTTCGGGGCTTATCGGCACCGAAAAGTGCGGAAAATTGCCAGTTTTTGGTTATTGGTACCTCTGTTAGGTATGTATCTGTGCCAATACCCAATTATCAGTGCCAATAGGTGAAAATTGGGGATTTTCTGTGCTGAAAATTGTCGATTTTTGTTGCTAGACAAGCGCCGTAAAACTCTATTGTCAATAACCAAGCCTGCCGATAGCTGGGAACTGCCCATACCTCCCAGGTTAACCCCACGGAGGAAGTAGAGGAATCTTTACATGGGGTTGACGTTCTTACTAAAGAATATGAAGTGGACATTGCCATTGAAATGGCCCTGCTGAACCCAGAAGGCTCAGGGACTCAAATTTTAGCTAGCCATGG
This sequence comes from Macrobrachium rosenbergii, assembly GCF_040412425.1. Lineage (NCBI taxonomy): Eukaryota > Metazoa > Arthropoda > Malacostraca > Decapoda > Palaemonidae > Macrobrachium > Macrobrachium rosenbergii. The sequence goes on from NC_089796.1 coordinate 23,117,611, forward strand.
GAGAAGCCTTCCAGAAGGAATTATATTCCCCAACATCGTTGCTGAATAGGATCTTTTCCCCAAAAGGGATGCTAGGATCCACCTAACTCCAACTGAAATGACTACATTTTCAGAGGGGAATAGTAACTTACCCAGGACTTCTGCCCCTTGATTAACATGCAATTGCAGTCCAGTTGTTGAAGCTCAATTAGATTGAGCAAGCTCCCCCAAAAAGGGATACACAGTTTGCGGCATTTGATAATTTCAGTAAGAAAATTGAGTACCATCAAAGATGCCCTTGCCACAGAATGGCAGTGTGTAAGGGACATGAAGCATGATTCTGAAAAGGAAAGTAAGTCAGTCATGTAAACCCTGAAGTGTAAAAGTACTACATCCTATAACTGAAAAGTGAGTGTGGATGCAAATGCTGCCCAAACAAGGTCTAATGTGAGAATTCCGACTGGAAACAACAAATTGGTCAGTTCGGAATACAGAACTTCAAATCAAAACATAATAGGGGCTCCAATACTTACCCCTGATGATACTGATAATCCTTGGCGAGACGCCTCAATGTTCATTTTCTCTCCTGATGGCAGCAAGTATGTAATTAATGAGAGAAAAAACTATGATCGAAGTTGTACATGTAGAATTTACAAACGGCAGCATTCCCCATACAGAAAGGCACCTGGTACTACCATCTTCACCAGACATGGAGAAACCACTAATGGAAACAGTTTTTTTACCTGTGCCCATAGCATTAAAAGCTATAGAAATCACCCTTTACCAGGTCAATGAAAAATGGATCTCTACTTCCATTTTGAATAAGACCCAAGTTGCTTACCAAGTAGCCTCAGCCTTCTGTCCCTTCACTTTCAAAAGTATTAATCATGTGAAGACAGATTTTCAGAATTTGTAGTGACTAAAAACAAGAGACAATTGCAGAATTAAAACCATCTGCCACAGTCATCCCAATTTCAGGAAATTCCACCACGCTACAACTCCCTTTTTGAAAGGAAAAAGCTCCCTTTAGATATAGCTACACAGCAGTTTGGGACCCCTATTAGAAGACTCCAAGAGGAGACAGCCTCGTCAGAATTTTATGCTAGGCTCCGACTCCTGAGTATTATAACATCTACCACCTTGCTGGAAGTTGCCACCAAAAGGCTTCCAGAAGATTCCAGGATAATTTTTGCTGTTGAGGTCAAAAGTCTTATGAGAACCCGATGGGAAGCACTCTGCGACTTCCTAGAATGGCGCATAAAACCGCGAATGGAAGCATTGGAGGGCTCCATCAAATCACTCTCCAGTGTCACTGCATTATTACATTCTAACCCCTTCTGTAAGGACCTGTTTGAGGAGTCTGGTGTGGCTCAATTCAGCAAGCATGCCTGCCAACAGAATTGTACAGTGTACGCTCTTCTGGGGAAAGGGGAATTCAGGAAACAAAGAACCCAAATTTCCCTTTACCCAACCCCAAAAAAGGCTCGTTTTTATAAAAAATCATGTAAGCCTTCAGTCACCCCCAAAATTTTTCCTCAAAAAGCTGGTGGGTCATCAGAAGGGACAATTCCCTACAAAGGGACAACAACAACAAGTACAACAACAGCTAGGACATCCTTTTTCACACGGTCCAAAAACCATCGTGTAGGGGTAAAAAAGAAAAGCAGCACCTGGAATGTGTATCAAAGCCAAAGGCAGAGGAAGAGGCAGATACTAATAGGGATTATATGGTTGGGGGTTGGCTTCGATGACATCACAGACAATGGAAGTTTTTCCCTGGGGGGGGGCGAGGACAGCGTTATTTATATGTGCAGAAAGGCCCTGTTAATGGGGTCTATAGAGAAACATGCGTATATTCACCACCAATTGTCTCTCTTCAGTGTCCTCAAAAAGGATTCCTCCAAAAGAAGAGTGATCCTCAACCAATCAACATTGAACAAGCACATTGATTGCCAAAAGTTTCAGATAATTACCGTTGCCTAAGTAAGTTGAATCATTCCAAAAGGGACTTTGACAGTTTCTATAGATCTGAAAGATGTGTACTGGCACATTCCTTTAGCCGTTCGCTTCTGCCCCTTCCTAAGGTTCCGGATAGCGAAAGATATGTACAGATTCAAAGTCATGCTCTTTGGGCTAAACATTGCCTAAAGAATATTTTACAAAATTATCAACGGTTCTCAAACGAAAAGGAGTACAACTAATAGCCTACCTAGACAACTGCTTGATCTGGAGGTCCACAAGAAAAGAGTGCTTGAAAAACCTAAGAGCAATGGTCAACAGACTACAGTAAAGGTTTTATAATAAATTTGAAAAAATCCCACCTCACGCCCAGCAGACACTTTCAGTGGCTGGGGCTGTGTTGGGATACTCTTCATGGCCTTTTGTCTCTCCCCATCATACTCAAAACAGAATAAGGCAAGTCCTCCAAAGGTTTCTTGCACAGCCCAGAGTTTCCAGATGGCAGTTAGAATGTATGATGGGCCTGCTGCAGTTCGCATCAGTAATAGATCCAATACTTAGATTGCAACTAGAAATGTGAGCAAATTCTGGCTATCGCATGCAAGAAAAAGATGTGAGACCGACCTCATCAAAAGATTAAAAAAGTTGGGGAGATACAGTACTTCAGCCTTGGATCCGGATGGAATCTCTGCCGAAACAGGTCACCCTGACTCCTCCATCTGTATGAATGACAATACACACAGATCCCTCATTGACAGGTTGGGAGGACATTGGGAGGATCGTTAGGTGGCAGGGAGGTGATCAACTATGCTGATGAATTCTTATATCAATTTCTTGGAGCTGATGGCTGTATGTATGTCTCTCAAAAAACTCAAACCTCCAGAAGAGAGACAACATAACTAAAATATCCTACATCAAGAGGTCGGGACCACGTTCACCTCCTCTCAGTATGGTAATGCTAGCCATCCTTTGGATGGCGCAAGCAAGGAAGTGGCACAAGTCTGCAATTCACCTCACAAGGGGGTCTCATTGTAATAGCAGACTCTCTATCAAGGAAAATGACGGCCTCAATAGAGTGTATGTTGGACAACCACTCTTTTCAAACGGAAGTGGACCTGTTTGCCACGTACGAGAATCACAGACTCCTAAAACGTGTCTCCGAACCTGGACAGTCAGGCAACAGCAAGAGATGCCTTCCTAAAGACTGGAATAAGGGGAGGACAATATCTTTTTCCTCCATTGTCCCAGAGTTCAAAGGTTTTGAGCAAACTTCTAACCTTCAAAGGAACAGCTTACTTAATAGCCCAAATTGGCCAAACAGCCATTGGTTCCTATTACTTCAACAATGGACGAAAAGATCAATTCCACTATTGTCTGCTGTTCTATCCCAGACAGTAGGAGGGAAAGTCGTTTACGCATCCTCCTTTCTGAGCCGAGACCTTCACATATGGATTTCTTTTTTTAAATATCTGTCATGAAAATTACTCACCCAACTTTGTTAGGTACCTAGTGCAAAAATTACGGACATCATCTGTCCGGCACAACCAGTCCGTATGGAAGATATGGTTAGATTATATCCATACTGAGAGCCCAGTTGAGATATCTATAGAAACACTTTATTTTTCTTTTACACTCTTGAAGGCAAAACGTCTTGCCGTTACAACAGTCTTGGCTTACAAGGCTGCATTAATGGAACCCTTGCTTTATGGATTTGGGATTGACTCCAGCATAGAAGTTGTCACTTCCCTTCTGCAGTCTTTTGCTCTACAAAGGCCTGCTCCCAAAAGGCTTCCAATTACTTGGTTCCTGAACAAGGTGCTTAGGCTTCTATCAGCCCCTCAATTCAGTGGACCCAGTACAACCACAACGCATATGCTACAAAAGGCGATCTTCTCGATTTCATTAGCATCAGGAGCTCGTATTAGTGAACTGGGCTCTCTTAGATGGGGATGATGCATCACGCAAACAGCTGACCATCAATTATTATTGTCCCCTGACCCATCATTCCTGGCCAAGAATGAGGATACTGTACTTTAAAAAGGAAATCTATTCTTATAAGAAAACTCAATTTAGCAGACAAGACATATGCCCAGTTCAAGCACTTAAGGTTTACCTAGAAGTCACAGCAAACATCCCAGAGGGTCCTATTTTCCTACACCCTAGCACAAACTAACCAGTCTCCCTACAAGGGCTGAAAATGATTGTAGTGTCTCTCATTGAAAAGGCAAATCCACACTCCTTTTCTAGGTCACAGGATATTAGGAAAGTAAACGTGGTTGGCCTTCTTGTCGTTGGCCTTCTTCAGAAATGTCTCTTTCGAAGAAGTCTCCGAATGTACAGGGTGGTCATCAGTTAAATTATTGTCACGTGCTCGAACAAATTCGACTACACTGTGTATCAGTAGGTGGCATGGTTAGTCTTAACCCCTAGGTGCTACAGCAGAAAACCAGGGGTTTTATTGACAGTGAGTATGCTAACTATCGCTTGGAGAAGGGCGACAGTACTGCAACCAAACCTAGCATGCTTAGAACTACATCCTAAAAGATAAGTTCGTGTATAGTTTCTTGTTCCTTGGTACCAAAACGTGAAGGGTATTTGAAATAAAGAATGGGACTTGAAATTTGTGGCTTGACCTCGGACCAGAAATGTTTTTTCCTTTTTTTCCCTTGGGGTGTTGGGATTAAAAAATTGAGAGCTTAAGCCTTTTTTGTCACTTGTCAATTTCTTTGTAAAGCTCCTTGAGGATGAAACAAGTGACTAATGTTATCAAAAAACAGGTTTTGATGTAGGAAAAACCTAGTTTTGCTAGTTGCTGTTGAGTCCTCAAAACCCTCCCACTTCCCTGATGAAAAGGCATGGGATTTGGGCAAGGGATCATCCTGCATAGACCAACAGAGAGTAATGCTCCTTTCTTGCAGGTTCTTTTGACGTTGGAAAAACTGGGTTCATCTTTGCTGAAGATAAGGGAAAGTGCCCTCTTATCTTGAGTCCATTATATACTCCATCACTTGTTATAATGATAATGATAATCATTACAACACAATACCGGACCAAAAAGTCCAACTAGAAGAGAATTCTTTGATATTGGTTTTGTCACTATGGAGCTCTGGTAGACCATGGAAGATAACTCCTTGAGGACTCAACAGCGACTACCAAAAATAGGTTTTTTCTGTGTCAAAACCTGTTTTAGTGTGCACAGTACAGTACAGTAGTGCATTTTTATGGGCTGTGTTAAATTGGTGCATTTAGGTAAAAATAATTTTTGGCATTTTCATGACAGTTTTTTAAAGGATTTTTATGTTTATGTCTGTTCAGATCAAGTCTTGATGAAATTTTAAATTTTTATATTTTCTGGTATTTTTTAAAAATGGTACTAAAATTTATAGTATATACAAAGAATGCAGCATATGTAGTCATTCAAAACTGGTTATAACCCAAATATAGTATTGGAAAGAAAACTATCCTCCCAAAACTAGGTGGTTTTTGGTCAAGTTCCAATTATTTTTGGTATTATCATTCCCAACTTAGTAAATGATACAATCTTTTCTCAAGGTCACTAAAGTGAGGTACCGTATTTGGCAGCCAACAAAAGTACTGCACGGTATTGCTAAAGGTGCTTCTGCATTACATACATGTACTGTATATGTAAAGGAAATTTTTACTATGTAGGTACTTTCAGTTAGGAAGATTCAACTTGTTATCAACATATCCTAAATTCATGTTTGTAATTTCATTTGTTTCATCACAACCTCATTAATGATATATTGCCTTATTTCCATGGAAGAGGAAATTCCAGTGTCACAGGAATCATGTAATTCCAGGTCCAGAAAATCTCTGTGCATGGCTCATTCTGCCTCTGCTGTATCCTCAGTTTTTTGTGGGAAGTTCATGGAGTCAATATCACTGGTTTCCTAGCTGTATCACTTTTGTCAGCAGTAGTTACTTTGCATGTTATTCACTTTCGTGACTTAATTTTTATTTTATTCACCTTATTCCTTTCTTGATAAGGTGTTGGTAATTTATTGCGAGAGGATTGTTGTGTCGTATGAAATAAAGTTGCTTTATTCCTTGCCAAGTTGACTCATTCAGGAGAGTTTTTTTTGAATCATTTGCTTTTCTGTTTGTGTTTTAGTAATGTAAATTCACCTTTTTGGCTGGACTGTTGTAGCGCTTTCATTGTGTAAGCTGTGTATATACTTATTCATTCCTTTAATGCAATGTTTGTTTTTATGGGGATACAATCATCACCTTTTACATGATTAGTATCCTTCATCACAAGCTGGAAATGTTGAATCTTGATAACAAGATAGTTAACTGATGGAGATGGGGTGAGAGGGGTTATCCCTTCGCTTGCCACTTCAGTCTTTCTTTGACCATCCCCTGCTTGCATGTGCAACCAGGATCATGGCTTTTCCTGGTGGAGTCCAACTTGAGGCACTGGTAATTCTCCTAATATGAAAATTGAAAGTTGTATCCCCTTTGGAGCAAATAACAGTTTTATGTAAGTAACTTACCAAGTAATTACATTGCTATAGTTTCTAACTCGCACAGCAGCTTAAATTCAAATTTGTTCATGAAACTTACCTGTCAGATATATATATAGCTGTATTCTCCGAAGGTCCCGACAGAATTTCAAATTACGCAGGAACAACACGACAACCGGTCAGGTGGTTAGTACCCATTCCCGCCGCTGGGAGGCGGTATCAGGAACCATTCCCATTTTCCATTCAGATTTTCTCTGTCGCCGGTGTTGTCAACAACTGTTGTCTGCACCTCCGTCATAGGATTTGCTTTTTCTTGAGTATCTGATTGTCTTTTGGTATTTTGACTTTGGATCGGTAGATCGGCATACGCTTTTTGACTTTTCTTTGGTTTTGCTTTAGATTATCATTATGTCTGGGTCTAGCTCTGCTAGTTACCCGTGCGTGTGTGATGTCTGAATGTAAGGTGAGGCAATAAAGCTGCGGTTGACCCTCACACTGTATGTTCTAACTGTAGGAAGCATATATGCATGTTGAATGATAGGTGTGATGAATGTGCTTCTTTGTCTGAAAATGAATGGAGAGCGTATGATAAATATGTGAGGAAGTTGAGCGTGATCGACTGAGGAGGTCTTCCTCCAGGAGTGCTTCTCTTTTTGGAAGTGTTGATGTCGGCCCTAACTCCCTGTACCTTTAGATCCTAACCCTGTGGTTTTGTCTCCAGCCCCTGAGATCGTGCCAGTGGAGACTAATATGCTTTCTGCTATGATGGAATCGATTCGTGCATTAGAATCTAAGGTGTCAGCTCTCCAAGAAAAGTGTTGTGAAGTGACTAGTGCCCCCAGTGCAGTGGAGGGGGGCGTCAGACCGGCCCCATCATGCCTCTAGGCCTGGACCTCTGCTGGACTCCCAGGACTCAGGGAGAGAGCATGTCAAAGCCGAAGGAGGGTGACGGGGAACCCCACCAGTCTGGCGTCCCTTCGGCAGGTCCTGAAGACGTTTCCCAGGCTGCCCAGGCGCGAACTTCGTGTTCGGGTCCTAAAGGACTGCTTTTCGTCTTCTGACACGTCCTCCCCACGCAGGGGTTGGAACCGTCAGATAGACTCTCGCCCTCTTAAGAGAAGCTTTAGGGAGGAGGACGCTTCACGTCCTCTCTCTCCTACTCTGTGCTCCTCGCCAGAGTTTGTGGATCGTTCCCCGCAAAAGAAGTACAGGACGTCATCCGAAGAAGACGTGTTTGAGCGCCCAAGAGCTCTCCCTCCTCAAGAGAAGAGGATTAGGACGCCGTCCTCGCCCTTCTGCCTCTAGGTTCCGTAATTCTCCAGAGAGAGGCGTCACCAACGAGGACCCTTATTGCCTCCATGCAGCAGCAACTCTCCTCATTCATTGCAGAGAGAGTCCAGGTCCCGTCACTCGCCGGAAGGATGTTAGACTTCCAGTGAAGAGATCTAGGCGTTCTCCTTCTCCTGCTCCTCGTTCGTCACCTTCGTCTGCTTCGCCTGCTCGTCGTGGAAGGAACCCTAGACTCGTCCCCGGAGGGTGTTGGGGAGGATCGTCTTGACGTCACCCCAGGACGTCCTCCTCCCTCCCTTCGTTCTAGACGTCACGTTCACCTTTTTGTTGATGACGCTCGTCAGGCTCCTGACGTTTGTCATGCTGCCAGACGTGACGCTCTAAGGGGACGATCCAGACGTTCGTCATGCTGCCAGACGTGGCGCCCGATTGGACGCTCAAGAAGCTCGTCATGCTGCCAGACGTGACGCCCGGATGGACGCGTTTTTGACTCCCTTCAAGACGCTCCACCTGCCGTTGCTGTCGTCTCTCGTGGTGGTTCCTGGTTCTCCTGCTGCTTTGCACGCCAGTTCCTCTTCCAAGCAGAGGTCCCTGCGGCGTGTTTCCTCTCCAACTTCTCTCTGCTCTTCCCCGCCCGATGTTGGAGATAGACTCAAGGTCTTGGAGTCTGAAGATGAGATTAAGGATCAGTCCTCGTCGATCGGACTACCAGATTCTCGTCAAGCTTTTGAAGGAATTGTTTCCCGACAAGTTTCTGCCGGCAGTACCTCTCTCTCCTCCTTCTCAACTGACTTCGACTAAGTCTAGGAAAGCCCGGGATTTCTGAAGATGACTAAATCGCTTTCCACTAAGCGGGCCTTCAAGAAAGTCCATTTGTGGATGGACTCCCGCAGAAAGCTCAAGGAAAGTCTTCTTTCGCCCTTCCCCCTTCAAGACTCTCGGGAAAAGCGGCGATGTGGTATGAGACCGGAGAAGACTTAGGCTTACGTCTTCCTTCCTCATCTAAGGGAGACTTCGCCTCTCTCGTTGATTCGAGTAGGAGGTCTCATCTGTCGACGGCCAAGGTTCCCTGGACTCTTACGGAGATGGACCATCTTTTGAAGGGCCTTTTCAAGACGATAGAAGTTTTCAACTTCCTTGACTGGTGCCTTGGAGCTTTGGACCTTAAGTCTCGGAGTCAGGACTCGATCTCCTTGTCGGACCTTTTGAGCATCTTGTCTTGCATGGACAAGGCGGTCCGAGATGGTTCTGACGAATTGGCCTCGCACTTTGCGACTGGAGTGCTCAAGAAGAGGTCTCTCTTCTGCGGTTTCGCTACGAAGTCCGTCTCCTTGGCACAGAAAGGAGAACTGTTGTTTGCTCCCCTTTCCAGTCATCTTTTCCCGGCTTCGATGGTAAAGGACATCGCTGCAAGCTTGCAAGAGAAGACCACACAGGACCTGTTGGCTCAGTCATCGAAGCGCCCTGCGGTTCCCGTGACCTCGACGACGTCAACCCGTCAGCATTCACCCAAGATGAAGAAGCCCTTTCGTGCCGGATCATCTTCAAAGCCTTCTTCTCGAGGAAAGAACCTCTCGAGAGGAAAAGCCCTTGCTAGAGGTAGGGGCAAGAAGTGATGTGATTCTCCTCCAGATACCGGTGGGTGCCAGGCTTCTTGCGTTTTCCGAGGCCTGGAAAGTGAGAGGGGCAGACAGTTGGTCCCTTTCGGTTTTAGAGAAAGGATACAAGATCCCTTTCCTTTCTCCCCCTCCCTTAAGCCTTTTCGCCCTTGGACCTCTCTCCGGGAGACGGTCCAGAAAAACAAGAGATCCTGTACGACCTGCTGCGGACAAATGCTCGTCAAGAGAGCAGTAGAACAGGTCTTAGACCTGAATTCCCGGCTTCTACAACAGGCTGTTCCTGGTCCCGAAACAGTCGGGAAGTTGGAGACCTGTGCTGGATGTCAGCAGCCTGAACCGCTTCGTCGTGAAAGAAACTTTCAAGATGGAGACGGCTCAGTCTGTTCTAGGAGCCTTAAGACCAGGGGATTGGATGGTATCCCTCGACCTTCAGGACGCGTGCTTCCACGCACCGATACATCCTCAGTCAAGGAAGTTCCTGAGGTTCGTCTTGAGGGGAAAGGTGTATCAATTCAGAGCTCTTTGCTTTGGCCTGTCCACAGCTCCCATGATTTTCACCGTCATCATGAGGAATGTAGCAAGGTGGCTGCATCTGACAGGCGACGTGTGTCGCTCTACTTGGACGACTGGCTGATTCGAGCGTCATCGAGGAGAGGTGTCTGGAGGATCTTCAAGCAACTTTGAACCTGACGAAAGAACTCGGCCTGCTGGTCAACTTCGAAAAGTCACACCTGACCCCAACACAGTCCATCGTGTATCTGGGGATTCAGATGGACTCAGTGGTTTTTCGGGCTTTTCCGTCCCCGAACGTCAACAGCTGTGCTACGGAAAAGTCCTAGCCTTCCTAGGGAAAGAAACATGTTCGGTGAGGGAGTGGATGAGTCTGCTGGGGACCATTTCCTCACTGGAAAAGTTTGTTCCCCTAGGGAGACTACATCTCAGGCCTCTTCAGTTCTTCCTGCAAGACAACTGGGAAGACAAGGAAAATCTCGAGTTGTCTCTCAAACTTTCCCTCGAGGTGAAGGAGCATCTCAGGTGGTGGTTGGATCCCTCGAAGCTTTCAGAAGGCGTGTCTCTCAGCCTTCCGAACCCCGACCTAGTGTTGTTCTCCTCCACGCGTCAATGTCGGGGTGGGGAGCAACACTGGGGAAGAGAGAAGTGTCAGGCACCTGGAGAGGGGAACAGGTGACCTGGCATATCAATATGAAAGAATTAGGGGCGATTCTTCTAGCCCTTCGATTCTTCGAAGATCAAGTGTCCGGTCGCACAGTCCAGGTAAACGCGGACAATACCACAGCTCTAGCTTACCTGAAAAAGCAGGGAGGCACTCATTCTCGTTCCCTGTTCGTACTTGCGAAAGAGATCCTGTTGTGGGCGAGTTCCAGGAACGTTACGATCCTGACGAGGTTTGTAGCAGGCGTTCAGAACGTGAGAGCGGACCTGCTAAGTCGTCGTCATCAACTGCTCCCGACAGAGTGGACTCTGAACCAGGAGGTGTGCCAAAAACTGTGGGGTTTATGGGGTCGACCCTTAGTAGACCTGTTTGCAACATCAAAGAACAACAGGCTTCCGCTCTACTGCTCTCCTGTCCTGGATCCAGGAGCAGTTTCAATAGACGCCCTTCTTTGGGACTGGTCGTCTGGACCTTTACGCTTTCCCTCCCTTCAAGATCCTGGGAGAAGTGGTCAGAAGTTAGCGTCGTCGCAAGACACAAGGATGACTCTGATCGCTCCGTATTGGCCTTACAAGGAGTGGTTCCCGGAGGTAATGTCGCTTCTGGTAGACTTTCCAAGGGTGTTGCCTCTTCGTCCAGATCTACTCAGACAGCCCCACTTCGAACGATACCATCAAAACCTCTCCGCTCTCGGTCTGACTGCGTTCAGACTATCGAAATGCTGGCAAGAGCGAGAGGTTTTTCAAAGCAGGTGGCAAGAGCGATCGCGAGAGCCAGGAGAACATCTTCGATCGCAGTTTACCAGTCGAAGTGGGCGTATTTCGACAGTGGTGTAAACGCAGAGGATTTCCTCTTCCTCGACCACTGTGAGCCAGATTGCAGACTTCCTTCTTTTTCTTAGGGAAGTTCCGAAGCTGGCAGTCTCTACTATTAAGGGATATAAGAGTATGTTGTCGGCGGTCTTTCGGCACAGAGGAATAGATATCGCCAACAATACGGACCTGCATGACCTCATTAGGTCGTTCGAGACGACTAAGGTGCATCAGTTTTTGGTTCCATCTTGGAATTTGGACGTAGTTCTTAAGTTCCTGATGCAAAGCCCTTTGAACCCCTTCATGCTGCTTCTTTGAGGGACTTAACAAAGAAGACGTTATTTTTAGTTGCTCGCTACTGCAAAGAGAATCAGTGAGATTCATGCAATATCTAAGTTAATTGGTTTTAAAGGAGACGATGCGGTGTGCTCTCTTCAACCGTCGTTTCTTGCCAAGAATGAGAACCCGTCTCACCCCTGGCCCAAGTCCTTTGAATTGAAAGGTTTGGCGGGTATTCTGGGTCAGGAACCAGAAAGATTGCTATGCCCTGTTCGGGCTCTAAAGTTCTACTTGGACAAGACGAAAGAGTCTAGAGGTCTTATGGATAGGTTATGGTGCTCGGTGAGAAGACCTGACGTCCCCATGTCAAAGAATGCGCTGGCTTTCTTCTTGAGGTCCACCATTCAAGAAGCGCATAAAAGTTGTCAGGAGAGTGACTTGAACTTTTGAAAGTTAAAGCGCATGAGGTTGGGCTGTTGCAACGTCAGTAGCCTTTCAAAAGAACATGGCTCTGAACGATATTATGAATGCCACCTATTGGAGAAGTCATTCTGTGTTCGCCTCTCATTACCTAAAGGACGTAAGAACAGTGTATGTGTCTAATTCTGACACATTATTCAATACTGAGAAACATTCGTGTTTTATCATTAACATAATACAGGCTACTTTAAACATCAATATTATATTTTACTCAAAAAATATAAAAATCCATTAGTGATTAGCAAATATAATTTTTTTACCGCTAACAAAACTAATACCAAGATAGTCGGATGAACTAGTCACGATAAATTTTATAAGATAAAGATAGTTATATTTTTAACTTTGCTTCCTGGTTGTGGCTTAGATCTGGTATACAAAGTAGCAACGTCCCCGTTGACAGATCATCTAGATAGCTCTCCAACCATTTAAGTTAAAAGGCATTCAAACTCATAAACAGAGCAAAAAAATTAATATGACTTTTAATCTTGAAGTTTATAGTTATGCTATAGGTCCATTTAACAAGATGTGTAATCTGTCTAGCATTTGTTTGTGTTTCAGCCAAAACATCATTAAACATGTCTCTGCCCAACTCCAATAGTGCGAATTCAGCTCATATATATATCTGACAGGGTAAGTTTCACCAACCCTAATAATGATATTTTAATGATAAAATAAGGTTTGTTCATACTTACCTGGCAGATATATATTAGCGTACCCACCCTCCTCCTCAGGAGACAACGGCACTATGAAAATCTGGAATAGAAAATGGGAATGGTTCCTGATACCCGCCTCCAGCGGCGAATGGAGTACTAACCACCTGACGGCCACTCGTGTGCCGCTTGAAATTTGGTCTGTGGACCTTCGGAGAATACAGCTACCATATATATCTGCCAAGGTAGTATGAACAAACCTTATTTTATCATTAAAATGTCATATTTGCTGTAGCACTTCAGTTGTTTAGTGTAGATGACTAGTCCTGCCCACTAACAGGAATACCAGGAACAACTTGGACAACCTCATTCTGTTTCTGCCATGCCTGATGTAAACGGACATCCTTGGCTCTGAGAAAGAATAGAGAGCCTTCTGTCCAGTTGGAGTTTTTGGGTATTACCTGAGCAGGACTGGAAGAGCACAGGGCCATCCATAACCTATATTGTTCTGGCAAGGACCTGTTTCGACCTCTGACTATGAGTGCATTGTCCATCCTAAATGGACTTTATTTCTGAGATCTCTCTCAGATTGAGGAGAGCATTTTGCCTACTTTAAGTGAAAGCTAAGGATGTCAGAGCAGCTTCTACCTCATAATCTTGCAGGCACAATATGCCCCTTACTTCCATTTTGCAATCGACCTACTTGAAGTGTAATTGATCTTTGCTTCCTACTATTGCTAATGAAAGTTAAAACAGTGTTAAAATTTTGCAGTATCTTGCAACCATTATTAGTAACTGGCATGGTATCGCAGGAGGAAGCATAAACCTGGGAGGAGGCATACTGAAAGTCCAGTGGAGGCTGGTGGGAAGTCCTTGGGTAGTTGCCTCTTCAGTCGAACCTGTTGCACATTCCCAGGTATTGACAGACAGCCACTGAAAAGGCATCTTGATGGATGTGTAGTAGAGGAGGTGGCTATTCGGCCTGTCGGATCTCCTAGACCTAAAGCCCTTGCCATACTCCCCTAAGCCTGGGAGGAGACATACTGATGTTCCAAGGGAGTTCAAATGGGTTTGCTCCTGGGTAGTTGTCCCCTCAGTCGAACCTAGTAAATTCCCAGGTATTGGCAGACAGCCGCTGGAAAGTTGTCCTGATGGATGTGTAATGTTAGACAGCCACTGGAAAGGCGTTTTGAGGGATGTGTAGTGTTATCATCACTCGTCAGTTGAAGTCTTCCTGAGCGCCTTGCGCCATCCTACTAGTGTCCGGCGCCAGTTCCTGTTCTCTTGGCGCCTATTCCAGAACACCCAACACCAGTTCCCGGGCACTTGGCACTCTCTTTAGTACCTGGCTCCAACCTACAGAGCTTCCATTTCCCACTCTCATGTGCCCTGTGCCAGCCTACTAGTATCTGCCGCCAGTTCCTCGTTAGTACTAGGCGCCTGTCTTTGCTAAGAACACTGTTGTTCTTTCTTGAGTGCCAGTCCCTGATCACCAGGCGCCAACTCTTCAGTATCAGACTCCCTCCTCTGAGCAATCATGCAGACCACCACTCATGTCGCTTGGCTCTCTTCAATCTGTTCCACCGCCCAGAGTTCAAGATGGACCCGATGTTGCTCCTTTTAGCTGACAGTTAATGTCTCGGAGTCTTGTCCTTTGCAGACAGGGACTTTTGTGTCCAGAATTGTTTAGCTTGTTGAAGAACGCTCCCAACTCTGACGTTTTCTTTGTCCTCCAAGAAGTCTCTCAGGGAATTGGGAGTTTGACTTTTGTGAAAAGGGAGCAAGATAAGTGTCTTTGGACTTTCCTCCCTCTGGTGCTTCGATGGAACTAGACCTCCTTGTTGAAGATCTTGTCAAGATTTTTGAAGTAAAAGGGCTTTTTCTTGATTGGCAGTAGGAGCATTGGCTAAGAAGATAGGACTCCCAAGTATTTACCAAGATGGGTTTTAGAGATTTCCACTCTTTTCTTTGGAATCTCAAGAAGAGAGAGCTCTGGTGCTCCTTTACTACTGTGAGAGCCACACAGCCACAATCAGCCCTGTTATTTTTGCCTACAGACCTACATCACCTCTTCATCTGAATGCAGCCTCCATCGCAAGAGTCACCTTTCCGGATGTCAGTCTCAACTCTCTGAATTTTCAGACTTTCTGTCTGCCAAGAGAATCACAGCTGCTTTCAGATGGTCCGCTAATTTCTAGCCCCTTTTTTCTTCTTATTTGGAACATTAGTGGAGGAGTCTACTGGGGACCCTGTTGTCCACTGATACATTAGTCAAGTTAGACAGACTCCATTTGAGAGTTTTGCAATTCTTCTAGTTTTCATCCAGTTCCGAGTTTTCCAGCTCAGACAGTAAGCGCCTTAACGTTTCTGGGTTCTTCACGGCCGTTGAAGGTACGCACAGATGACAATTGCCATTCTCCACTTCCTGTCACGCTGTAAGGAGGCTAGCTTCATCTCACAGTCTTCCTGCAGTTTTGCTGTGGTTCCCTCTGTCATATCCTCGGTACGACTTCCTTTGGAATGGTGATACCTTCTCCCCTGAGTGTTCTTTTGTTGAAAGACTTTACTGAGGCTCCAAGCAAGAAGAGAAAGCACCATGAACCCTCTCGAACCAGCTCTTTCTAGTGACACCCTTTCCCAAACACCTGAAATCAACTTTCGAGCTCCTGGTGCCAACTTCCTGGCACCTGGTGCCAATTCCCAAACGCCTGGAATCAACTTTCGAGCTCCTGGTGCCAACTTCCTGGCACCTGGTGCTGATTCCCAACTGCTTGATGCTTGTTCCAGAGCACTCAGCATTATCTAGCCAGTGCTAGGCTCCCACTGCTGAATGTCTAGTGCCCACTCATGGACTATTTTTTCTTTTTAAGAGGATTGTGTCTGATGGTATAAGAATTTGTCACATCTGGTTTTGGACAGACACTGCTTCCCATGCCCAGGCTTTTGTGTCTCTTATGGACTTTCAAGCTTTTTATAAGCATGCCAGATATTAGTTTCCACCACGTACAGTTCCGCATATGTTTTCAGTCTGTACAAGGTGTTGATGAGTCCACGCAAGGTATTATCGAGCCCAGATAAGAAGTCAAGCCCACGCGGATGTCCACATGTCTGCACGGCTGTCAAGAGTGAGCAGGGTTGACAACTATTCCGCACAGTTGTCTGTGAGTCTGCAACGATGATTTACAAGTTCGTTTGGTTGCTTGCTAGTCTCCAGGGTCTACAGCGAGCTTGCATGGCCCACAGCCCCCCGTTTTCTCTTCGAATAGAGAACGAAGTTCAAGATGGAGATGAACCAGACAGTCCTGTCGCCCATTCTCCAGGGTGATTGAATGGAGACCTTGGATATGCAGGATACTTCCTTCCATGTCCATGTCCGGACTTCGGAGAGTATCTGAGGTCCATCTTACGAGACAGGATCTTCCAGTTCTGGGACCTAGGCTTCTGCCTCTACGGCACAAGTCTTCTCTCGAATCCTCACTCCTCTTATATTTGACTTCATTTTCTGGCCATGAACATCAGTATTTCCGAGACGACTGACTTCTTTGATTCCCTGTGAAGGAAAAATGCTTGAAGGTTTTGAACATAAGACCAACTGGGACAGGGAAACACAGCCAGACACCATCATTTTTTCCCCAAAGCCCTGGATTTAAGTTGGACTTGCAGTGGTGGCTGTACGAAGTAACTTTCAGAAGGGAAGTTCCTTCATCCTCTGGAACTAGACTTAGACTTCTTCTCAACGCCTTGATCTAGGTTGGGAGCCCAATTGGGGAACTGGAAAGTTTCCGGGACATATTCCCCGGAAGAACAGAGCCTTCACATCTATGTCAGAGAGCTAAAAGCAATTCGCTTACAGCTTCAGTGCTTCTCGACCTTAGTTTATTCCTACACTGTGGTACTAAACCAGAGTTCTAATGCTTATTATGTTAGCAAGTGTCGAGAACTTCTACTGTGGACGATCAAAATTGAGTTTTCTAGTCTCTCAGTTTATTTAGGCCAACGAATAAATTCTGGTCGACAAACTGAGTCATCAGAAGCTTGTTCTTACCACCAAGTGGACCTTGAATCCCCTGGTCTGTTGGGATCTGTAGAATCTATGGGGCAGGCCAACTTTGGACCTGTTTGCCACCATAAGGAACCTTCATCTTTGTCTCTTTTGTTCTCCAGCCCCAGACCCTCTAGCATGGGCGGCAGACTCCTTGCTGCAAGTGGTCCAATTTGGACTCATACATCTTTCCGCCCTTCGACATAGTCAAGGAAGTGCTGAACAAGTTTCAGGCTCATTGCAACATTACAATGACCTTCATAGCCCCATTCTTACCCATGAAATAATGGTTTCTGAACCTGCCACAGTTGTTGGTGGATTCTCCAAGACTCCTTCTCCAATCCGTGTCTACTCATTCAACCTCCCTTCGAGAGATACTGTACCACCAAGGGTGGCTTGCTCTTGTCTGGACAGGCCTCAGACTGTCCAGAAGTTTGTCAGAACAAAGGGGTTCTTTCTAGATGTACTACAGGTACTATCGCAAGCGCAGACATCAATCTTCTAGCTCCGTCTACTGTACCAGAATAAGCGAGTGATTTTCCGTAGCTGGTGTCTCAGACTCGATGTCACTCCTTTCGAATTGCGGATTGCCTCTTTGTCTGAGGAGATCTAGAATCTCTTGTATTCCTCCATTAAGGGGTGTCGAGCTACGTTTAACTCAGCTTTTAACCAACTTCATCAGGTCCTTTGACTAGTCCAAGCAAGGAAGGAAGTCAGTCTCCTGAACCTGAATGTAGTGTTGAAGTGACTGACAGGTCCCTCTTTTGATTTACTACGCTCCTCTTCTGAAAAGACCGTACCCAGAAGGCTATCTTCTTGGTGACCTTGGCTTCTGCTAAAGCATTTTAGTGAGATCCAAGTCATTGTTTTAAGTAGGTCTTTTTCACAGAGGGACAGTTTTTCCCGTTTACCTTGTGATTTTAGCCAGAACAGGACTATCCAGACCTGGATCCATTCTTTCTCATAAGAACTTAACGTGGACATCCCCTTGGCTCTGAGAAAAAGAATAGAGCCTTCTGTCCAGTTGGAGTTTTGAGTATTACCTAGACTGGGACTGGAAGAGTTTTAGAAGAGTCCATAACTATATTGTTCTGGCTGGACCTGTTTCAGTCATTCTGACTATGTGGCATCTGGCCTATCCATAGGACTTCAAGCCATCAGATCAACACCAGTATTGAGCTGTTAAACCATTTTGCCCTACTTTTAAGTGGCTAAGCTTACAAAGGCCAAACTGCCTCATAATCTTGCACGGCAGAATATGCTACTTCCATTTGCAACATTAATTTACAGTGTAATCGATCTTTCTTGAGAACTAATTGTTAATGATAAGTTAGATCAGTGTTAAAAATATACTGTATCTTGCAACCATTATTAGTAGACTGGCATACATAACAGGATACACAGGATTTTCTCCAACTAAATCTTCAGTCCTTGAATAAGTGACAGCAGCTTTTGAGAATCTGAAAGACTACCATGTACCTGGAGTAAACTCTCAGTGTACGGTAATCTATAAATTCAAATTAATCTTAGTGAAAACATTGTCAAAAGTAGTTTTTTATATGTGGAAGCGCCCAGGTCCAACCTCTTTCATATGTACTACAAGGATGTCATATAAACCACTCCTTCATTGCAAGCCCAAGTATCCAAAACATGGTTCAACACGTCATCTACATAAAAATAGCATAATCTCAAAGTGACAGCAATTCTGGCAGTAGCTACAAAAGCTGACAATGAAATGACATTTTATTGTTTTTAATTCTGCTAACATTTTCTATAGCTCACCCTTTTCCTCCAGATTTACCTGTTTTACACCATTGTAAGGCATACATAAAACTAATTTACAATACCTGGATTCAACAGTGTATTTTGATTTATTACTTATATAAAAATAATTTCTTCTGAGTCCAGTCCTTGCGTGTCAGCCGGTGAAATTCATTACAGCACGAATTTCTGTATAACCTTGCTAGATATACCAGGAGAAAAAGAGCTTTCGAAAGCTGGGGTTATTACCCCAGTCGGCTTAATCTTTTGAAGGCGTCGGTATAAGAAGGGTGAGTGAAATACCACTACCACGGAAACCTACCGAAGATCTCTCTTTATCAAAACCCCCGTAAAGAGCGGTGAGCCGTTACAGCCCTCACACTCAAACACCTGGGCCAGGACGCGGCACACCAGCGCCACTCCACTTCATTCCATTTTTCTAGCACGGATTGGCTTCTTTTGTGTACTCGTCCCTATTTTGGATTTTTTTTTTCTTCAACGTATGGCATCTGAGCACCTTTTCCTTTCTAAGTTAAGTACCATCTTCTGTGGGTTTTGTTCTATTGTTGGCTGTTTGGTCTCGTATTTTCATAAATATCGAGATCTCATTGTGTCGCCACAGCGTCCCCTTTCAGCCATGGCGACGCGAGCGACTCCTTCTGTTATTTTCAGTTGAGTTTTCTCCCAGTAAGCTATATTGTTATTTGACCTTCCAGGTTCCCTCCTGGTGGTTCCGCGAGAGCTCCTCCATTGGTTTTTGTTTGTAGAGTTGCCCCATCTGTACCCCCACCAGGCTGGTTCCTTTTTTTGGTCTCATAGGCTAATTTGTTATTATTGAAGATGGTGCTCTTTTGTTAATGTTTTTAGTTTATTTGTTTTGTTGTGTGGTTTACCTCGGTGTTGGCGGCAGCCTCATGTTTTGAATTACTCTGGTGGGTAGGCTGGGCCACTTCCTGAGCACATTTTAGTTTTTATTTTTTGTTTGATGGTCATAGTGTTTTGGAGAAGCAGCCTTCCCTTGGCCTGGGTGTGGAGTTCAGGTTGAGGAATTTTTGTTGCTGTTCCGTTTTTCGGTGGGCAGAGTGAGCTCCTTAGTCCTCTTCCTCCAATTTCGGAGGAATCGAGGTTCTTTGGATGATGTTTCCAGGCTGTCGCCTTCTTGCCTGCCATGGATCGATCCCTGTAGCTCTCGGCTCAAATTTTTCTCCAGTTTCTTCCTCCTCTCCCGCCTACCTCTCTCCCTCCTAACCTATACTAGGTTTGGATTTATTAGGACTACGCCTAACTAGATGTTAGACTTTGGGCTGGTAGCTCCCTGGAGTAGGCTTCCCTTCCAAGTTCCTGGTCTGGGAAGGTAGGTTGCAGTTGAGCAATTATCATGTTCTCCTTGTCTCCTGTTCCCCTTCTGGCCTAGCCTTCCTCCTCCCTTCCCCTCCTCCTTTTCCAGCCTTGTTTTGCTCGTGTGGGTGACGCTAGATGGCGTTTCTCGAGTCAGGGACTTCTTTGTTGGTTGAGGACTGGGCTCCTCCCATATTGTCCCTAGCATCGCTGTGTTGAGTTGGTGGTTTCGTTTACTCGAGCGTGTTCGGATCTGTCTCACTCTCCGTCTGGTTTACGTTGATACGGCATTTATTAATTGTTTCACGCCGTATGTTATGAACATTGAGCAGTTACCCATCTCGTTTCTCCGGCGAGGGAGATATGATGAAGGTTCCATTATAGGGGAACGGATCCTCGGACCTTCGGTGTTTACCATCACTTATTATTTTGTTTATTTATAATTTGCATAATTTATTGTTATCTACAGGAGTATTTTTGTTTTATATATTAGTGATTCGGTCTATACCTTAGGTCTCCATGGGTATTTTTCCATAAACTCCAGGTTGGTTCCTGGTTTCGTTCCTTCATTCCCCCGAAGGCCTCGAGGTATGAATCCTAAACTTCCCCTCGAGCATTTTAGAGCTTATTGGCACAGTTTTTGTTGGGAGTTCTTCTCCACGGGTATTCTGTTGCAGTTGAATTTCCCGGCCTTGCATTTCGATTTTGCTTAGGGTGGGAGGTTCATGTGCTTTCTTCTTACACAGACTGTGCGTTGTGAGGAGCGGGGTGTACCGCCTCCTTCAACAACCCCACGAACTCACGTAGTTTGTCGGACCCCGCTGGTTGTGCGGTCGGCTTTGATGACCTGGTTGTTTGGCACCTGATGGTTGTGAGTTTGCCCGCTCCTCAACTGTCCAAGACGAGTTGGTAAGTGAAAGTCTTCTTACATCATCCATTGCTCCTCATTACGTTACGTTGATTATATCTTCCGTCGGAATGGTTTTCCGGACTAACTAATTGTTTCCTTTACAGGCGGATAAAATTCCAAGAAGTCTGCCTTGGGTCCCTCCGGCCTGGGTGGCTGGGTTTGGAAGAAACGTTCTGGTCGGGAAGCCTGACGTCCTCACGCCAGGTTGAGGGATCTACTACCCGGCGCACGAGGTGGCCGCAGCAGTTCCCTGAGGATCTGGCCACATCCAGCAGATCCGGGATGAGACCCAGCCACCTCAAGTGGATGTATTTTACGCGGAGTGTCTCTGAGGACGTCGCCGCACTTAATCTCGGACTTGGAACCGATGAATGTAGAGCAGGACCCGGGTGGTAAGTGGTGAGGTAGGGTGAAGGTTGTTGGGGCGGGCCCCCTCTTTGTTTTGACTCCTGATTCATCTATGTCATCTTTCAGGTTTTGTGAAGTCTTCTTCATCAGCTGAGTTGAGACTTCAGACGAAAAGGGCTATAAGTCCTTCCTGAAGAACGTGCCCTTCCCCGTGGCTAGGTCCAGGAAGTAATGAGTTCCTGACAGAGGCGCCCCGCTCCCCACTTTTTCACGGTCTGGGAAGTTGGATCCTCGAGGTTTGAGAAGATCCCATTGCCATATGACTAGCGTGCTGGCAGCTCCTGCCGAACCGGAAACTCTTTGAAAGCGGAGTTTGATGCTCGAAGTATGTGGTTAGCACCCGGGCCATCAACATGATGGCAAACTCACCTTAGACGGTCTGCCTCACTGGAGTTGGGCCGACTTGCCCCCTTATCCTGGCTTCCACCGAAGAAGCCTGGATTCGATCGAACAGGTTCTGAGGAAACTGTCATCATTCAGGCTCTCCCTACGCACTCTGGTGTGAGCGGTGAACACAAAGTCTGACCCTTTCAAGGCAATTTCCAGTCTGACTTATCTGTTTGAGATTTATTTTGGCCAGACTGGAATGCCTCGATAGAACCCCTTTCCTCAATTGAAACAGACCCTACTCCTGGTATTCCCAGGAAGTAAGTTCTGAGTATCCCTTTCACTGTAAACACTGGAGCCAGTTTAACAAGCTCCTAAGCTGCGAGAATCTTTGTTAAAGCGGAGTTTGAGACCGGACTAAGACCTAACCTGTCTTCCTGAAGAGGAGGTCACACCTTTTTAGGTCCTGGGCTGCGTCCTTCCAGGCTTGCATGAGTTTTGTTGTAGCTGAGGCTGGAATGCTTGAAAGTTTATTTTGCTGGCTACAATCATACAACTAAAGCTCATTAAAGTTCAATCACAAGGTATCTTCAGTTACATCAAATCAACGCTACGGGCCAATCAGAATCGTTGAAATTCCCACGCGCAAGTCTCAATCGCCCCAGGGTGAGGAGGAAAAAGGTTCAGGAGGCATAAGAGGGCCTCACCAGGCGGTAGTCCAAGCCGTCCCTGGTCTCGGCAGTGGCACAGCCTTCCACTCTAAGTCCCAACCCCCAACAGTATGTTTTTGGTTCAACCAGCTGCACCTCCTATGGCCTCACCAGCATACAACCCCACATATGAAGGCCGTTATTTTCATTTACCTCAACAGGTTGCTTGGGAGGAAGAGGTAAACCCCTACAGAGGAAAAAAATCAACACCACCCCAAGGGGAAGACCTGGACGTAGAGGCAAACCGCTCCCTCCCACTGAGAGAATACAGTGAGCGGTCGCCTGTATTGGTTCAGGGACCAGTGGACCTTCAGCCCTTGGGCACACAGCATTGTGTCAAGGGACTAGGATGGAGCTGCTGGATCAAAACCCTCCTCTAACCAGGTTTTACCAACACCCACATCAATCCTAAGGATTATGTACAGAATTGCTTCAACAAACGAGCAATAAAGAAAGTAAGGCACCTAAAATTTCAAGGCAGGCTATTCACTGTTCCCAAAAAAGACTCCGATCAACAAAGAGTGATCCTGGATCTGTATCAGCGTCTAAATCGGCTACATAAAATGCGACAAGTTTCGTGATGCTACGGTAGCTCAGGTCGGACTCTACTTCCAGCGTGGGCGAGTACCACCTCTATCACGATCTTTTCAGGCGGCATTATCACGTCCCAGTTGCGCCGGAACTTCTCTCAGTTCACCGGTTCGAGCTCGGGAACCAAGCCTGCTCCTTCGGTCATGCCGCCGGTCTGAACAACTGCACCCGGATATTCACAGAAGCTGGCCGGATCGGTGGTACAGCTCCGGTCCCCAGAATCTCTAGCAGCGTGCCTGGGCGACTGGATAATCTGAGCCAACTGTGCCGGAGTGTCGAAAGCCCCACATCTGTGCAATTTCCTAGAAGTCATTGGGTTTTCAGCTGAACAGGAAAGTCGCTAACTCCGAGTCTCGGTTTCAGTGGCTGGTCTTCAGTGGGACCTGTCCTCCCACACGTTGTCTCTCCTCCTTCAGAGAAAGATCGTCTCTCTGAGAGTTTCTCAAGAAATCAGTCAGCATCCCGCCGGTCCCAAGAAAGGGTCCTCGGGTCTCTCCAGTTGCCTTCAGTAACAGACCTTATATTGAAAGCCAAGTTAAAGGACATAAACAGGGTGTGGCGGAGTTTGTTAATGTCAAGCTCCAGGGACAAGGTCTCCTCTATCCCTCGGATCTTAAAGACAAGGCTTCGGCCTTGGACCACAGTCAAGGAGCCTGTCCAATACAGTACACTTCAGTTTCCCCTCCGGCACTAGTATTCACAGACGCTCTCTAAGCGGCTGGGGGAGTATTCACCAAAACAAAAAGTACAGGAACGTGGTCCACAATGTTTCAGCAGTTCCATATAAACACCTGGAAGCCATGGCGTATTTAACTCTGCTGAAGAAAATTCGCCCCAACCGGATTCATATCAGGTTGGTGCTGACAGCGCGGTGGTGGTTCATTGCATCAACAGGGGCGGCTCCAAATCAGGTCGGGTAAACCAAGTAATGGTAGCTATCTTCTCTCCCTGGCCGAACAAACGCGGTTGGCACCTGTCAGCTACCCACCCTGCGGGGTCCGAACATTGAGTGGCGGATTCTCTGTCCAGGAACGCCGTTGAGACGGTGGTCCTGGACGTGAATCTTTCAAATGGTTTGCGCCGCTGGTTCGGGACTCCAAGTGATCTGTTCGCAATGGAGAGCAACTTCCAAATCTCCCTGTTACGTAGCCCCCAACCTGGACCCTCAGGTGTTCAGCCATAGACGTAATGTGACAGTAGAGATTGGAACAGTTGAGAAGATTTATCTTTTCCCCAATAAATTTACTGCTGAAAGTTTTACACAAACTGAGGACATTCAGGTCAATTAGCCCTAGTAGCCCCTATTGGCGAAGAGCAGTGGTTCCCTCTCTTCAGGAACTGGGCTGCGGAGTCGGGATCTAAGCCATTCTGACTCAGGACAGCACAAAACCAAGACTGTGTCAGCTTCCTCAAGGATTCTAGGGAATGCTTTAGCGTATGGACTTTATAAAGTTAGAGCTCAAAAAGGAGCAAACATTGACCTGTCAACACACTGTTTTTAGAATCAGATAAAAGAGATTCTACTATTAGGCAATATGACTCGGCAGTCAAAAGTTGGCCTCTTCCTAAAAGCCTTCTGAAGCCAAATCATGACAGCTAATTTAGGTTTCCTTCTTTAGGTCACTGTTTGAAAAGGCCCAGCTCCGGCCACTATTACCACAGTCAAACTGTCGGCATTGAAGAAAGTATTTCTTCTGACTTTAAAATTGACCTTACAGATTCCTATTTTCATCTATCCCCAGAGCATGCTCGATCTGAGGCAGCATCACGCCCACAGTCTGTTACTTGGTTTCTCTCATGACGTCCTTAAATTAGCATCAGAGATGGATAACTTAAATTGCCTTATCAAGATCTGTTAAGGAAGACTTTATTTTTACTTAGCTTGGCTTCAGGTGCTGAATCTCAGAGCTATCAGCTCTCACTAAGAGGTATTAATTTGTTAACTTCCTCCATCCGGAGAGGTCCTCCTCTCCCCTGCCCTAGGTTTTAGCTAAAAACGAAGACCCACAGGACAGGTGGTGGTCTCCCTGGAAGGTGGTGCCCTTCCTCAAGATCAGTCTTTATGTCCAGTCCATACACTTAAATCTTATCTCTTTTCAAGAACTCCACAGAGTAAGTGGGTCCTCTTTTTATCAGGGAGAAAGGTGGCATCTTTCCCAAAATGGTATAAGACAACAGATTCTGTATTTCATTAAACAAGCCAACCCAGATCCAATCCCTAAAAAGTTCATGATATTCGAGCAGTGGCCACTTCTACTAATTATTTTCATAATATGGACTTTTCAGAGTTGTCAAAATATACGGGTTGAAATCACCCCTAGTGTTTAAACGCCACTATTTAAAAAATCGCTCAGAAGCCCTGAAATATTCTACTATGGCAGTGGGAAGTGTCATCTCCCCACCTTAGTTAATTATGTCCTTTCCTTTTCCCCGCCCGCCTGCCTCATTTACTTTTCTGCTTATTCTCCTGGTTGTTTTATGCCTCACTGCCTGGCTCTTCATGTTGATTTGTTTGTGTTTTATGATGACTGTAACCTGATTAGCCATAATTGTTCCCGTTTCTGGGATTTGGACAATTTTTATTGGCTCCATATTGGATATTTGCGATGTGTTATTGCCTCATTAGTCTTGCCTCTTACATGTTTAAGCCTAAGTTTTACATATATAGTTTTAAGTTGTATTTCTTGTTCTGTGCACATTTCATGTTTCACTACTTTTGAGTAATTTAAGATTTTTGAGTTTCTACCCAGTCAGAGACCTCCAGTGTTTAGTAGTGTTAAGTTTTTATTGGGTGTGCCTTAAAGTTAAGTTGCTTTACTTTTAAGTATTCTTGCTTCATGGAAGAGATTCTTTAATTAAAATTATTTCGTTACAATTTTGCCTTTCTTCAGGTTTCCCCCCCTTGTTTTCAATGTGCCCAGTCTTGGCATGATTCTCTATCACTATTTCACCCCGGCTGACACGGGACTGGACTCAGAAAAAGGGATTTTGACAGAGAAAAATCTATTTCTGAGAAGGTCCGTGTCTGATGACCCTCCTGTCTAGTCTAGTACTCCCTCCCCTTCTTGCACATGCCAAGTCTGGGTTAGTGCTAGCATGGAGATAAACAGGTGGGGCTGGTGTGGCAGTCTGGCGGAGTGTAGAGTGTGGGGCTGTGGCGGCTCACCGCTCTTTTACAGGGGTTTGATAAGGAGAGAGGTCTTTCAGTATATTTCCGTGGTAGTGGTATTTCACTCACCTTCATTATGACGTCTTCTAAAAGGCGAATTACGACTGAGGAGTAATAACCCCAGCTTTCTAAAGCTCTTTTCTCTGGTATATCTAGCATTGTTATACCTAGAAATTAGTGCTGTAATGGAATTTCACCGGGTGACAGGACCTTCCTCAAATAGATTTTTCCTCTGTCAAAATCCCTTTTTATAATAAAATCAATTTTTATATACTATGCTTACCAAGCAATTACAGAATCAGAGCCCACCCTCCTCCCCTCTGATGGACATAAGGCACAAACAGAAGAGGTTGTTGGCTAAGTCGTTCCTGGTATTCCCATTAGTGGGCAGGACCAGTCATCTACACTAAACAATTGAAGCGCAACCACGAATATTGAATTTAACCCTTTACTACTGTAGACTAACCCGAGATATCTTGTGATCAGTGTTTTAAAAATTTTGGGCTTACCACGAGATATCTTGTAAAAAAGTTAAATGCTAATACAGTATAGGACTAATACGAGATGTCTCGCGATCTAGTGTTGTTTTAAGGCTTCTTCCAGATATCTTGTGCTGTATCATACAGTTTGGCAGTGGTACTTTCTGCTGGAAGTCATAAGTTATCAAGAATGACTTTTTTGTTTTTTTGCACCAACTACGCGTCATTAGTAGCACTTCAACGGTCATCCTGGTCGTGTGTTTTTATGTTTTTTTGCTCCTTTTTGCCTGTTTTTAGGTAATTTTGGTTGTTTCATTTGTCATCTTAGACTGATTATGTGTTATATTATTGATTTATCACATTGCTGTTGTGTCTTTTGTTAGCTAATCCCTTGACTATTTTGTGATATGTTGAGTAGCCGGTGATCTTGAGAGTTCGTTTGTTTGTTTTATATCTTCTTTTCGCCTGTTTTTAGGTAAGTTTGGTTGTTTTATTTGTCATCTTAGACTGTTTATGTATGTTATATTATTGGCTTATTACATTGATGTCATGTCTTTTGTTAGTCTCTTGACCATTTTGTGATACGTCGAGTATAATTTTTTTTTTCTTTTACTCTGATTATGCACCATTACTAGCTTTCCAGTGGTGACTTTGAGAACCTGTTTATTTTATTTCTTCTTTTCGACAGTTTTTAGATAAGTTTGGTTGTTTTATTTGTAATTTTAGACAAAATTACTAAAAGTAAGCATACGAGTTATCTCATGACAGACCAAAATAGGTATAATTTGTACGAGATAACTCATTAATGTCCATAAAAAGGTCTCAAATTGAGTTTGTAAAAATAACTATTTTGAATAAAATAATCATCATTTTATGTTGAAAGTAAGAAGTGTAGTGTCTAAACAACTTATATTTTCAATTAATTAAATAAAATAATTAGGATCTTTTTGACACATTATTTTAAAAAATAGGTCCTTTAAGGGGTTAAGCTGCCATGTGAGTTAGAAACTATAGCAATGTAATTACTTGGTAAGTATATGTAAAACTTTATTTTATTATAAAAATAGCATATTTTTCAAAGTAATTTAGATTTTTCCGAGTTATACAAACCAGAACTTTTTACATAGGTTGTATGCACCTCAACTGCTCCACTCTGTCCCTGCAGCCAAAGGAATAAGTGAAGTGGCAATTCTGGGCAAGTGAGGGATACACACCTCTTACCTCCCATCTCCACAAGTTATCTACCGTGTTACCAAGGTGCAGTGACCATTCAGGCTCATGCTAAAGAACATTCTTGATATAAAAGGCTCTGGTTTGTATACCTAAGAAAGATACAAATTACTTTTAAAAATTTACTATACTTTATTATATTAGTACTCAGTAACCCATAGTTTACTGTTAATGTTTTATTCTTTTATTCTTTTCACACGTTCAGTGGTTTTTCCTCATGAGTTGCTGACTTTTTTCTTTTGTAAATACAGGCAGTCCCCGGTTATCGGCGTGCATTCCGTTCCGATGGCATGACGATAAGCAAAAATTGCCAATAACCAAAAATTAGCCCCTCTGGTAGGTATGTATCGGTGCTAACATAAGCGATTATTGGTACCAATAAGCAGAAATCGGCGCGTATTGGCACCGAAAATCACCGATTTTCGTCGCCAGACAAGCCTTGAAAAACCAGATCACCAATAACCGAGCCAGCTGATAACTGGGGACTGCCTTACTGTTATGCAGTTATGCAGTGATATCTTTTTGGTCAGGGTCAGTATCAGTGTGGAGCATAAATGTATTGTGGTATGTTGATCTTCATGTTGTTTGTTTAGGGTAATTGTTTACCCAAGGGTTAATATCCCTGTGAACTTTCCAGTCTTCCTGGGCAGGATTGTACTGTAATTCATGTATGTCTTCCTCAGTTTGTGATCTAAGTCTTCTGTGCGTATCTTGAAGAGTCTGGAATTGTTCCTCATAGCAGATGTGTGAGACAGGCTGTGATTGGTCTCAAAAGCAGGGGTTCCTCTGCTCTTTGAAACAGATATAGAGGTGTTGTTCATTGAGAGTTTCAGCCGATGCATATTCTGACACTTTGGTCTTTATGTTCTCTGAACCTCCTTCATCAGTAACTTTATTTAAGCAGTGGGTTTTGTCTAATGATTTATCACACTGGGAGATGCTTCCTCCATGCTCTGTAGCCAGTAAGGAGCACCCAACAACCATTTTAAACCATGAGTGTGCCCCTGAGCTGCCTGCCTCAGTCTTTTGCTCTCCTGCAGCCATTATACTGAGTCTTGTTCACTCCTTCACTGGCTTCGGAGATATTATCTCTTCTTGCCTCCCTACTTTTGGGGCGACCTATCAATATCACAAACATTAGCAGCTTTCTTGCCACCACTGTCTGCCATCCAGCTGTCTCTAGTGTCATCTATATTACTAGCTCTCCGTCGTGACTAACCTTTTTGTGACTGTTATATTTTGGCACACCAGAGAACACTAAATTTTTGTATTCAGCTCTCATTTCTTGTCTCTACCAGAATTTAATGTCATTGATTCTTTCTTAGGTGAGGTCTCTGATTGGATCATTCGTTGGTGAATTATGTGCTGATCAGAGCTCAAGTTTTCCCCCCCCTCTGTTGCTCTGCCATTGGTTGGGATTGCCCATCTCCCTTTATCCCT
Source organism: Macrobrachium rosenbergii (assembly GCF_040412425.1). Taxonomy (NCBI): domain Eukaryota; kingdom Metazoa; phylum Arthropoda; class Malacostraca; order Decapoda; family Palaemonidae; genus Macrobrachium; species Macrobrachium rosenbergii. The sequence continues at coordinate 23,146,742 of NC_089796.1, forward strand.
CAAACGCCGAGCCTCTATTTACAAAAGTGTCTGCCGTTTGCCGGCGGGGTTTGGGAGTTAACGCCGAAGCGGAAAGAAAGCACTCGTAGTTTTTAAGATTAAGAGTTCATTTGTGGCTCCTTTTTTTCTCATTGCCTGAAGTTTAGTATGCAACCATCAGAAATGAAAAATATATCATTATCATATATAAATATTGAAATATATGACAAAAGCAAAAAAAATTTCATATATAATTGTATACAAATCGCGCTGTGAGCAAAGCGGTTAAAGCTAATGAGTTTTTCTTTCTATTGTACACTAAAGTGTGATGATTTTGGTATATAACAAATTGTAAAACGATCAAAGTAACACTGAGAAAATATTATCACAAAATGATGCATGAATTCGTAACTTCTTGGATGTAAAAAAGTTTTTCAAAATTCACCATAAATCGAAATATTGTGCTAGAAGACTTCTCGTTTGTTTGCAAAATGAAGGTAAATGATTGAATATTACTAGAATGTAAGTTTTTAGCTTACAATTGCATTTTCGACCATTTGGTCGAGTCAAAGGTTGACCGAAGTCGAAATTTTGGAACTTATCGTCATTTATATGAAAATATTTCAAAACTGATAAAAGCTACAACCATGAGTTATTTTTTTGTTGTATTCTCATGAAATTGCACACATTTTCATATATGAAACGTTATGTAACAACTAATATAACACGGTGCAAAGTACAACAAAGTGACTAAAATTTCTGAGATTTTCAGCAGGTTGCTTGGACGTGAGGAAAAGTTTTTTTCAAAAATTCACCATAAATCGAAATATTGTGCTAGAGACTTCCCGTTTGTTGCAAAATTAAGGTAAATGATTGAATATTACTAGAATGTAAGAGTTTTAGCTTACAATTGCATTTTTCTACCATTTCGGTTGAGTCAAAGTTGACCGAAGGTTGAAATTTTGGCACTTATTGTCATTTATATGAAAATATTTCAAAACTGATGAAAGCCACAACCATGAGTTATTTTTTGTTGTATTCTACATGAAATTGTGCACATTTTCATATATAAAACTTTATGTAATGGCTAATAGAAAACAGTGCAAAAATTATGACAAAGTGACTACAGAATTTCTGAGATTTTCAGCAAATTAGCGGGGATGTAAGGAAAAAGTTATTTTCAAAAATTCACCATAAATCGAAATATTGTGCTAGGGACTTCGCGTTTGTTGCAAAATGAAGGTAAATGATTGAATATTACTAGAATGTAAAGATTTAGCTTACAATTGCGTTTCGACCATTTCAGTCGAGTCAAAGTTGACCGAGAAGATTGAAATTTTGGCATATCGTGATTTTATGAAAATATGTCAAAATTGATAAAAGCTACAACCATGAGTTATTTTTATTGTATTCTACATGAAATTGTGCACATTTTCATATATAAAACTTTATGTAACAGCTAATAGAAAACAGTGCAAAAATTATGACAAGGTGACTAAAGAATTTCTGAGATTTTCAGCAGAGTTAGCTGATGCATTCTTTTGGGAGAAGAAAGAAATTCGGCGTATCGCAGCTGGGTCACTTGTAAACAAAACAACAGCATGATCCTGAACTCTCAGCATCCCTCAAAGGCGCGTGATTTAAAATTTTTCACAAGCGAGGCCTATAAGTATTTTTTCTGCGAATATTTAAAAACTTTTTTAGTTGACATATTTACGTCCCTTCAGCGACAGGCGACAACTTTGTCGACGTAAAATACGTCCAGTCGGCGTTAAAGGGTTATCATCTACCCCCAAGCTTCTGCTTTAGCCCTGATTTGTGACTTAAGGTTTGTCAATCAACAACCAGCGTACTGGTGAAGGGCATCATGCTGCCTGGACTAAGAGGTCATCTGTCTCCATCACCAGTTCTTCCTTCTGTAGTGCCTGTGGAAGCAGAGGCCCAAGACCCCTCCATTCTATGGGATTTTGACATTGTGCACTGAGCTCTCTTCTTCTGAACTCATGTTTAGAATGACCAATGGAGACTCCTTTGGTTACTGCTCACACATCTCCCACAGAAATTGAGACTGCAGCAGTTCCATAGTCCATGACAGTTTGGGACCATTGTAGGAGCATCCAGAGCACACTTTTAAGGATGATCTATGGTAGATGTAACAATGGTCATTAAGCCTAATGGGCTGATCGTGCTTTTAGAGACAGGCAGACAAGCAATTAATTTCTGCTACTAAGTAACTCCCTGGAAGACCATTATTTGCTTCCAAACAGGCCATTTGAGTAGCTCCTCCTTGGTGGACTGAGGCAGGAGTTGGTGCACTGCACATTCTTTTCTTCAGTCTGCCTGCATTTTGAGTGATGCATCTCTCTCACCTTAGAATAAAGGAAGAGATTCATGTCTCCTGTTTTCTGTCTACCTCTGTCTACCCTGGACTGGAGGCTGAGAATAAAGGAAGAGATTCATGTCTCCTGTTTTCTGTCTACCTCTGTCTACCCTGGACTGGAGGCTGAGTGATCATCACTCATTTCAGCCCCAGATACCACTGCAGAGTTGCCACTTATGCCCAAGCCCACTATTGCCTTCAAAGAAGGCAAAGTTTGAGTGTGTCAAAGAAAGCTTTGTTTTTTGACCTGGCAGACGTCAGTGTGTGGACACCACTCTCGTCAGAGAATTTGTGATCTCCTGCTCTAGGATCAACAAAATCCCTGACATTTCGGGATCTTGACTGATTCCAGAGATTGCTCTCTCTCTCTCTCTCTCTCTCTCTCTCTCTCTCTCTCTCTCTCTCTCTCTCTCTCTCTCTCTCTCTCTCTCTCTCTGGTACAGTATTTTTTTCTACATTGATTTAATGCAGTACAGTAATGTGTAAAGGTGTCAAATCAAACAAGCAGGTAAAATTACTGCTACTTTATTACAGATCCAGGCAGTTTTATAGCAACCGACTGGCGCCAGCCGAACAATGGAATTGACTGTGACCTGGTCAGGAAACAATAAACAATAATTTTCAGTGAGCAAGTACAAATTACAATACAAAACATACAGAACTTCAATATGGATACAGTCTTGATGCCTGTGAATGAAACAGGCATGATACACAATGTGTGGCATTTGTATAAATACATATAAAAAGTAAAAACAGTAAAACAGCGTGACCTGTACGTTTTAGGCGTGACTTAGTGAGTTTGAAGAAAAAATGGAAGTCACCAAAACATGCTCAGCGGAGAGGAGGAGGCAGCGCTGCCAACACTAATGGCCCGATGTGGTGACATTAACAATGAAAGTCCCTCCCCCCAAGGGGGACGCATAGCTAATTATATCTGCTGGGGCCCTGAAGGGTGCCACGGCTCCTTGAAGACGTGTCTTCAGGTCCCCGCCTGTGGGAGCTGCTGATTAGGAGTGTCCTTCCTGAGACTAATCAACATTGCAGGGTGAGGCGTGCTGTTTGCCTGAGTTTTGGCGGAAGGGTGCTGCGTCGCTGTCAGGACTCTCTCCGACAGAAAGGCGGAATAAGCAGTCTGCATTAGTTGTCCTTCCAGGGAGTGTCAGCGGAAGCATCTATATGTGTTCGCGTTCAGCACGTTGGAAGGTATATTCTTGAGGCTTGAATGGAGTGGGAATAAAACCATCCGGCGTTGACTCTGATGAAAGGCGTTGTGGCGGATGAAGCTGTAACACGCCAATGGTGGTTGATTTGTCGATGTATGGCGCCTGAAAGTAACTTACCCGGCCGTCGGGGACCCTCTGCAGTGTTGGGGGTAAGCGTTCATCCGTATTTGAGCTCGGCATCAGTAGGGGTTCCCTCAGGTTTGTTCGATGTATTGCGAAGTGCACGTTTGCTCTGAAGATTCTCAACCGAGCAGGACCAACGAATGCTGATGTTTCCAGAAACTCAACTTACAGTAAATAACATCACTAAATGGGATGATTTAAATGGGACCTGTGGAATCGTTAACCAGGCGTTGGCAGCTGGGTTGTCGACTTGCCGTGGTGGTGTGATCCAGGTTCCAGCAGTTGAGCCAGGGGTCGGACCACAATTCTCGGAGGAAAGCGAGGCTCCTTCGGTTGTGATGTGATCGGGAACTTAGCTATCCCAACTGAGAAAGACAGCCTTGGGCGCATGATTTTGGCTTTTTAAATGGTGTGGCGGGCCACCTGTCCGTCGAACCACCGTCGATCAGGAGGTATCTGCAGATCCGCCCTGATGGAATTGAAATTGATCGTGGATGTGGCCGAGCGGGCGCTCTGGCTGTGAGACATCATGCAGGCCCCCGACTGCGTGTGGCAAGACCCACAATATCAACTGGTCTGGCACTGCAGAGACTGTTTTGCCCAGGGCGTCCATTCTTTTGTTACCCCGTGCCAGATGAGACTTTGAGCTTATAGCCGTGGTCCTGCGGAGGTGTGAGAGGCCGTGAAAATGTCCACAATATCTGGGGCGTGAGCTGGACCAAGGCGGGAGCTGACCTGTGCTGATGTCGCTAGAAAGGCTTGGGCCTTCAGGGGCGGTCACGTCCGCCACTTGAAATTAGCGTGATAGCAGTGTAAATATGCTGGGGTTTCTGGGTCAGCGGCCTGTTCTCTGGCGAGGTCCTGGTAATGGAACACCAAGCTGCACTGCGTTCAACCGACTCTGGAGACAGGCGTCTGCTAGGGATTTTTCTTGCTGGGGAGGTACCTGGCCAAAACAGGTAAATTCGGCTATGGCTGAGAGGTGGCAGGCTGCTGTCTGGAAGACCATCGTCCCCCCCTTGGCGTGAACCAGTGGCTGATGGTTTGTGAAGATTGTGAGAAGGCGTCCTCCAGGAAACTTGAAGTTCCCTGTCGAAGGTGCTGTAGCGGGTCTGCTGGAAAAATTGAACTTCTTGCTGAAGAGCGATGGGCTGGGGCAGCGTTGATGATTTGCTCCAGAACAGCACCGCTTTAGCGTTATGATTTCTGTCGTCAGCTGGAGGGCCTTTAGATCCTGGTGTGCCAATTAGAATATCTTGGCGAGAAAAATTCGTCAGGAAATTAGGCCTGCTGCTGGCTGGGTCCCCTAGAAGATGGTAGACCGGTTGGCCTTTAAGGACTTCCGTCAGACACCGTGGTGATCGCGATCCTGAGGATGAACGCCTGTAGAAGTTTACCATCCCCTTGAACTCTGGGAGGCCTTGACAGAGGTGGGGGATTAGGAACCTGGCTACGGCTGCTACTTTCGATGTAAGAGGGCGGATCCTGTCAGAGGACACCTCGTGACCCAGTGGAATTCTGGATTTCTTATCGCCTGGTCTTCTCAAAGCAGGCAGCGAGGCCGTTCTCTTGGAGGTGCTTTAGGACTTTTTGATGTTTTTCTAGGTGTTATGCTGTGAGACCTGGAAAATATGAGAATGTTGTCCCGGCGTGCAGAGATAACTTTAGGTCCCCCAGGATGCTGTCCATGAGCAAGCTGGAAGGTGGCCAAAGCGTTCCTCAGCAAAGAAAAAAGTGGAGCAAACACATAGGACCGAAGAGGCGTGATGAGAGAGCTGTCTTTGGTATATCCTCTATTGCAACAGGTACCTGGAAATAAGATTTAAGAATTTTCAATTTAGTGAATACTTTGGCAACGTGAAAGGTAAACACTTGAGGTCCTGCATGTTGGTAGAGGGTAGTGGTCGGGCTCTGTTGCAATGTTAGGCCGCCCAGTGGCTGCAGGGTCTCCAGGAGCCGTTGGTTTCTGCACCATGTGGAGGGGCCCATGGACTGGAGGCTTTTCTGCAGATTCCCATCCCTTCATCTCATACAACTTTACCGCCTGCCTGAAGGCGCTGAGAAATTGGAACTTCGCATGTGTCGGGGCCCTTTAGTAGTTATATGGTGGTACAGTATATGCCATGCTTACCAGGTCCCCAGGGACTTCAAAATGCTGGGCTTGAATACCTCATGAACTCCGACATAGGTGTCATACTGGTGATGGCGGCGATGGTGGGTCTGCCGGGTCGCTTGGGAGGGCCGGGGGTCGGTATTGAGGGGTGACCTTGCACCTCACGTCGACTAGCGGGCGGTCATTGAAAACGGCCCCAGTGGGGTTTCGTAACGTAGATGAAGTGCCCAGGGTAACTCTGGCCAAGGATGAGGTCGACAGGGGCCTGGTGCCGTAGGAGGATGGGAGTTACCCGTTCCCCGTCAGAGGCGGCGGGTCTTTGTCTAACTGCGGTCCTCTGGATGCAGGGAAACCTTTAAAGGCCCCTGCCCGACCAGCATCATCCTGCCGGAACAGTGTTTCTGGACGTAAAAACCAGCTGTTTTGAGCCCCTGGGTTCTTGCTGCCATGGGCCTGTCCTGCAACCGCACGCCACCCGTTTTTGAGGATGTCAGAGAGCAGGCGGCAGGCAGTTTGACGTCGCTTTCATCATAGAATGAGAGCGACGGAGGCTTTCGGGGACCTCCATCTGCTGTGGTTCGGTGGAGCGTCTGTTTATGGCGTTGGGGGCTGCTCGTCACTCTTGGGCTGGGCTGGGCGGGCTGACGGCTGTGTGGCGGTTTTGCTTAGTAAGCCAGATGGAGTCTGGAGATGTTGTGCTGTCTTCTGGGGTCTCGATGGGAAATGGTGTAGGGGTGGCGATCTGGTTGCGTGCCTCCGGGAGGAGTTGCGAAAGTAGATTTCCCTTGAAACTTATCTCCTGGGACTTCTTTGTGCCCACCCCAAGTCTGGTAGTGACAGGAGATCCACTGACCATGCTCCAAGCATCTCTCTTGAAGATGTGGCGTGGGTTTTGGAAGGTCAATAGTTTGTTTGGAGCGGCCCGGCTCGGCGAAGAACTGGAGCAAGCAGGAGGAACTTTTTGTGGTGCTGTATGAGGTGTGTTTGGTGCTCGCGAGATGAGTTTTCTGTGACGTCCTCTGGAAAGTGTTGAGCACTGTGTCGGCCTGTAGGATTTCGTCCCGTCAGGTCTGCGATTCTAAAGTGGCTCTCCACCCTTATCATTCCGTCGAAAGTTCCCCTGCATAAGCATGGGTGGCAGTTTTTACGGTGAGCGGCCAGTGTTGGTGTTGCCCAGCCGTCGTGTGTTTGAGGCGCTGGTGTGGAGTTGCGGGAGGGCGCCGATCAGGGTAGGCGCGGGTTTGATGGGACTAGGTAAACCTCCGAGGAGTCCCGCGGGTCGCGTTTAACTGCATGAAGGAGGGATACCGCTCATGCCGCTCGCTGATCCACTTACTGGAGTGGGGTACTCGCGTCACAAGCACTTTTGTGGAAGTGCGCGTGTAGATTTCCGCTAGTGGCAGCTGGTGGGGTACATCCGGCCGAAAGTCGCTGTGCTCAGCGCTGGTTACAGCGCGTGTTGACGGCCGCTAAAGTGTTTTGGAGAAATCCTGGAGCCAAGACTAACTCCAGGGTGTCGGTCTGTTAATGGCTTGGTCACTCGGTAAGTCACCACTGTAAAGAAAGGTGTCAAAAGCGAGGGAGGTAAAAGTTACTGCTACTTTTATTACAGATCCAGGCAGTTTATATGGCGGCCGACTGGTCTAACTTGCCCGTGAAAGACAATGGTGACTGTGACCTGCAACAAACAATAAACAATAATATGCAGTGAAGCAGTACAAATTACAATACAAAACATACAGAACTGTGGATGCAGTCTTGATGCCTGTCATGAATGAAGAAACATGATACACAATGTGTGACATTTGTTTAAATCTTATAAAGTAAAAATGGTTAAAAATGCGTAACCTGGCACGTTTTAGGCGTGACTATTGAGTTTGAAGAAAATGGGAGGTCACCTGAGAAAACATGCTTGCGGAGACTTGAATTAATGGCGAGATAAAACACTAGCGCTAGCGCCCGATGTGGTGACTTTACAAACCACCTGTAATAGCTTTTACAGTACTGTACTGGCAGTCCCCAGTTATTGGCGATCTGGTTTTATGGGGCTTGTCTAGCCATAAAATCGGTGATTTTCAGCGCCGATATGTGCTGATTTCTGCTTATCGAACACCGTTAATCAGGTATTTGATACATACCCTAAAACGGAGGAGCTGATCTCATGGTTATATAATTGCTTATTTTTTGGTTATCGGCGGTTTTCGCTTATCGTCACGCCGTCGGAATGAATCCCTCACCAATGACTGGGGACTGTCTGTGTATATTTTTCAGTCTGTATACATACATGTATACATCACATTAATCATATTAAAGAAACTATGCATTTTCCTTATGTTAGTGCTAAAGTTTTGATAGAAAGCTGAAAACCTAATCCCAGATTCTTTATTAGAAAAAGTTTTGAGAGGAGGAGAGAGAATCTTAGAGAAATAGGTACAAGCTATTGTGCATTAAATGCAATATTTCCCCAGTGCAATTTTTATTATTACTTAGACATACACACACAGATTGACTGAAAATATATCACTGTAACATCACAGCACTATTGCTTTAAATAACTGTCAATGAAGATACTGTACTGACATAAAAATTAGATTTAGTCACAAAAGGTGGTTACCTTCATATGATTAGTGTGTGTGTGTATACAAATGTAGACTAGCCAGTAGGCTAGGCTTACACATTGACTTTACATAACAGAAACACAATCATTGACATAACTTTCTTTAATTAAACTTCTTGAAGATCTTATTCTAACAACACAAACGTTCATTAAGTAATTTCTTATATTTAGCCCACAGTTTTGTTTTCTGTTTTCATTTTACAAATTTAAGTGCTTAAAAATTCATTGTCACCATCTTGGGTTATCCGTTGGAAGTGAGGAGATGGAGAAGGTGGAGAGGCAGGGGGACTCCTAAAAAAGTTAAGTATACCTTAGTTTTACCAGACCACTGAGCTGATTAACAGCTCTCCAGGAAGCTGGCCGAAGGATTAGACTTATTTAACGTGGCTAGAACCAGTTGGGCTTAGCGGGACCTATCCATGCTGATTGTGGAATCAGAACCACATTATAGGAAGTAATTTCTATCTGAAATAATTCCTCTAACTTTTCATGCTTGAGCGGAGCGAACTCGGGCCTAGCGAGTTGCCAGGCCACAACTCTTTGATTTCGCCTAACAGGATGCTGGGGGGACTCTGAGCAGCAGAAGATGGAAGGTTAAGGAAATTACAGTGCTAAGAGGACACTGTAATCATGAACCCATATAGGCATAAGGTCAGCTTACTGTACACACACAGGAGTTGTAGAATAGGCTGCTGGGAAATTAGAGCCTACAGTAATTATGTTTGTCCACTTACAAAAGTAAAATAAAAAAAAAAGCTGTATGCAGAAAGACAAAAGAAATATTGTTGACCATTATGGTATTGCATATGAAAATTTAGGAAACATTTACACTATCAAAATACATTGCTTACTTGAGCTTAGGCCATGTATAACATAGATTGAAAGTTTGGTGAATATGTAATACAGTGTGTTACTGATGAGCACTGTTATATAAATCTAAATCACATTATGTTAAGGAATTTTAACTATTGTAAAAACTTGTAATGAAGTAACATATACAATACAAGAAAAGGGGAGTTAAGGGAGAAAGATGGACAGATGATAATAGTTTTACAGAACCTGCAGTTTATGCACAGCTCGTGCCATGTGATTGACTGGTCGGGTTTGTTAAAGGTAATTGCTTGTCAAGAAGGAGAACAGTTATGTCATTTTGTGAGGAGTGTCTGTGTAGAGAGTGCTGCCATCCCATCCTCGAATGCTCCTCCTTGTTTCTTCCTTGAAGAAATAAAGATAGAGCAGAGGTAGTACTGGTAGGCAAGAACTTTCTGGATCTTAATTGATATGAGTCTAGTGAAACTGGAGTTCCCACCTCCACAGAGATAAGGTTTATACTGTATAGTAATGAAAAATTTTTGTGTTATGAAAACATAGTGTTTGTAATTTCGAGACCTTTTGTAATATTTCTTTTACTATTCCGTGTTATGAAAACATAGTGTTTGTAATCTCGAGACCTTTTGTAATATTTCTTTTACTATTCCATGACAAAATACATTTGCTTTGTGTAATTTCTATTAAATTCCATCTGCACGGAATCTTGTAAAGGTGCGATGAACCTCGTCCTTCATTATTTAGCGATACGTTAATGAAGAACAGAAGATTTGGGAGCCATGGAAACTGTTAATGTTTTAGATAAACTCAGTTGTTCGGTGGCTGATTTGATCTGCTTTTGTCTATGAAAGGGAATCTTATGCATTTTCATTCTTTTAAACATCAACATAATCATTACCATCTTTTATTTTATTCACTTGGAATGCTTTGATAATGTTATGGTGGATAGTTACTATGCTAGGGTTTAATCGTGATCTGGAATTTGTTTCATCATCATCCTGAAACATCAGTCTTAAGTCCTCTTGGGAATAAGTTGCACTACCATGATTGTTCTCAGGCTCACCAGTCTTTTTGTCTGTCTGCTTATAAACCATCTTGAACTTAGGTAAGTCTTGACCACAAACATCATTTTTTGTCAACAAGCACTATCTGTTAAAGTCCCTTTTACCTATCTCTTACTTGCAGCTGATTACTGTTCCTGAGCTTATTTCTGGGCTTTAAATTTTCAATGGTCGAAATGGGTTCCTTAGCACGTATTTCTAGGTATAACTGTTGCAATATACCATGAGAAAAGCTATCCACAATGCGGGTTACTACCCGGATCGACATTATAATGGTGCATCGGTATACACTAAGGTGAGTGGTGCCACTATCTGAGTCTTCGCCTATAGATCTCTCCATTCTCAAAACCCCAAATTTGGGTGAGCCGCATACCACCATTGCCTCAGCTCAACCACCACCCTCAGCCGCCATCAAACATCTCCAATTTAGCACAAACCAGAGAACACGTAAACATTTTTGCATTGTGAAAGTTTCTGTTTTTGACTAAGCTCATCATGTCCTTCTGAATTCCATCTAAGTTGAGTACTATTTCTTTTGGTTTGTTTCTAACAGGCATTGTAATTATTTGACCTTAAATATTGTTTCAGGTAAACAGTTCTGTTACACAGTTGACTTGGCTGTATGTGTGCCTCTTGCCGGTTTGCTGGACCTCAGTCTCAACTTTTTCTATTAAAGCATAAAGAATTCTGCTAGTTTTTATCTATACTTTCCATTCAGTTTTGGAGCTTATTTGGAGGAAATCACCATTTCTGCTGGTAGGAGATGAGATCGGGTATCATGACTGATCTAGGTAGATGAGCTCTGCCCCCTTTTCTGATAATAATTTGAGGTCTTTTATCTGGTCTCCTTCCTCCACCGAGCTAGTTCGCATATCTCGATGAGTGTAAACTGTTATGATCATGATGATAGCTGATATGTACAAGGATTGTATGACATGTCCATTCTGGATTAGTTTTGCATGTGATTCAGCGTCAGGTCGGCCATTTTGGGTATCCTGTTCGTGATAACCCATGGTTTACTGGACCTTCTCTGCCGCGAGTCAATTGTATATAATCTCTATGTATTTATATGTTTTATATTTAGGCTAACCCACATCACGAATGGTTAACTTGTATATTTTTTGTTCAAGTCAGGTAGTTTAATTCTATATAGGTATTAACTAGCCCTAACCTACTGAGGCTAGGCATGAGAGTGCTCTTACACGATGTCTATGCTTCCAGCTCTGGGACCAGGCCATTTTGAGGTTTTGGAGGGGATGTTAGGCTAGTGAGGGAGTTCCCCATTCGCATAGCCCACCTAGCCATGCTGTTAGTTTTGGAAGGTGAGGTTAGGCCAGTGGCCAGTTCCCCCACATTTAGCCCACCTGGCCAGGCCGTGAGGGTTTTGGAGGGCAAGGTTAGAAGTAGAAGGGCTCCTCACTTCATATTTGCCACCTGACCAAGCTTCTCGGTTTTTGGAGGTGGCTGAGTTAGGACGTACCCGTCCCACACCAGTGGCATTAATCCTGGCCTTCTTGACCTGGCCAAGATGCTTTGGTTTTGGAGGGTAGGCTAGGATCGCATTAACTCCATTATTTTCGTGTATGTAGCTTGATCGCTTTTACCTGGATTAGAATTTGGCGGCGTTGCCAGAGCAACATCTCATAAGAGGAGGGAAAGCCGTTCGCTTGCGTTGCGCCCCTGTATGGAGGTTATAAGCGGCTTCGGAGGTGCTACCCACCTGCCTGGCCACCGCCGGGTTTCCATCACTCAAGCACCTTTCCCCTTTATCAGCCGGGATTGTTTCGTTAGCTACTTCCTGACAGTGCTTAGCGTAGTTGGTAGCCCCTGGGATGCCAACATTGTCCCATGGTTCAGTCTCCACCATTCAGATATGTTGGAATTAACACGCTGCTCACTCCGTGGTAGTCTGATCTTTCGTTGTTTTTGTCCACTAACTGTTCCACTCCGGTGGATATGGTTCTCCGCCGTACTGTTTGGCGGATTTGGCAAATCAGGGCTGCGGTTTCCGCAACCCTGGGCGTTTGAGAGGCTATATGCGACATAATTAGTCCGCCATCATTCCGTAGCATCCCATATTATAAGACACCGGAGATTTCGTGACTTATCATGACATCATAGATCACCCTGTTTATAACATCCTATAATAGTTAACCATTGGCAGGTATAATCTATGTTTTAGACTTTTGCTGCGGACTCAGTTCCAGCGGGTTTTGCTCTGGATGATTCAGCATGTTCCATCACCCCATAATCTATGTTAAGGTCCTGTGACCGCGGACTTAGTCCGCGGCCTTCTCGATGATATAATACCATCATTCCACTTACAGATGGTACGTTGTCAGGAAGCCAGGGTGCTTTCAGCAGTTCTCCAGCAACCCCTGACCATGAGGTGTGCCGCTCACACTCCACTGTGCAGTGCATGTTGGGACTTGACCGTTTGGCACCCGGATGGTATTGAGATTTACACTCGCTCTTTCACGAGCTGGTGTCGATGAGTGGTGTGATAGAGACCGCTAACCTTTAGTCTCCTTTTTTGATTTTAATGTCTTATATGGATATATACGCAGTGGGAGAATATTTTCCAGAAGTAAATCCTACCTTCTCTTCCAGTCTGACCGCAATCCGTGCCTGCTTTGCTGTCGTGACCCTGAAGACCTGGGTGGCGGTTTGGGAGGAGCACGTTGATCTGGCAAGTCAGAGACGTGCTGTCAGGAGGAGATCTGCATCTCTCTACCCAGGTGGATCTCACCGCATTACCGCGGAAGTTAGCCGCCCCACTAATTGAACGATCAGGCAAGAGACGCACCTTCCATCCCAAGAAGACAACCTGTGCGGCGGAGGGTGGCGGCTATCAATATCCACCTCAACCCATGAGCGTGGATCCAGACCACCAGGTAAGAAAGGTAGGGTGGTAAGTGAGGCAGGGGGTTAGTTTAAGCAGTCCCCTATTTGGTTCACCTTCTTCTTCCTCTTCCTTCAGGGATTTCAGAAGTCAGCTATCCTTGAGACAGGTCTCAGTCTGTCCCCAAGGTGAAATCTCTGAAAAAGAAGGACTGCAAAGTCCTCTAGACCTCAAGGTCTAATCCGCCAGCTCTAGGTCGCCACTGCCCCATCCAGTGGCGTCCCTCTACTCCCGCCTGGCGGGTCGAGATCCAGGAGATTCAGGCCAAGCCCCACAGCCTAAATTCTGACCCCTGAGGCTCTTTGTCAACTTCTGATGCAGAGGATAGACTCAAGGTAAACTGGGTCTCAAGATCTTCCTCTCAGCTCGCTTCGAGCTTGCAGACCTCCAGAGAATCAGTGCAGTCATTGGCAGGAGGTGCAGGACCAGAGCTTGCTCTCCCGGATTCATTCGCCCGAGTAGCAGGGCAATCACATGTTGTCCCAGATGCCCTCCAGATCGCCTCTTGATAAGGGAAACCCGTGGCGGCTGGCCTTTCATGCCTCCCAATGCCATGCTTGCGACCATCAGGTTTGCAGGAACTCGTCGTCTGGAAGAACTGGAGTCTTTCCCACCCGACCTGTGCCCTCCCTATCCAGGCGCCCAGGTTAACAGAGGAAGCCTGGATTAGGTCTGATAAGGTCCCTAAAGATACATCATTTCCCAGGGACCAAGCTCAATCCACTTTGATGCCGCTCACTGACTGGGAGTGCGAGAAATACTGTTTATCCCCTTTAAGGAAGTTTCACGATGTTCTCCATTAAGTGGACTCATCCTACCCCCTGCACTACTAAGATCGCAGTGCCCTCCCGAGGCTGGGATAGATGGCAAGCCCTATGCCTCACTCTGGGAGACAGATCCCACTTCCCTTCTCTTCCCGAGATCCGGAATTTTGGTTGGGAGCCCGGCAGCACTCACGATTTGGGAACTTCGATCCCGGTGTGCTCCACCCTGTTTAGTGAACAGCTTCAAGATTCGGAGGCTTTGCTCAAGGCGGAGTTGAGGCTAAGTGCAGGCTGAGTCGCTCCTGCATTCGTCACCATCTCAGGAGAGCATGGCATTAGCTTATAAGAAACCTCTGTTTCCAGGTCCCACTAAATCCCTGTTAGCGCCTTCAATGGACCTTTATGACTTGTGGTTGAGACAAAACTGCCGGAAACATCATTCATAGCGCCGCATCAGGCATGAGCCCAAGTAGACTCATGAAGAGCTCTATCTGTCCTACAACCTCTTCCCAGAGGATGAGGTCAATAATGTCGTATAGCAGAGACAACTAGGCAATCAGAGTCTTCGCTCGCTGGGGACCTCCTTTCAAAGGAAGGCCACTGAACTGCTGACCTCAAGCCAGGTATAGGAAAAGGTTCCAGGAGATTCCACAGAAACCTCAGACTCAAACAGTGCTTCAAGCTGTACAGGTCTCTGATCGGACAGCCTTCAACATCAAGTCACAACCTCACAACAGTTTACTGATGCAGCCGGCTCAGCAACCTTCTGCTCCACAGCCATTAGCGTCAGCTTTCACGCCCGTTTGAAAGCCAAGGGGCGTTTAGGCCAACAGGCATGCTGAGGGGAAGAGAGCCAGAGCCTCTACAGAAGGTAGGCAGCATCCACCTTTCACGTGGAAGAGGAGGCCGTGGAAGCAGAGGAAGTAAGGCCTCTCCTGCTCAATGAACCCACAGGTGGGCGGGAGATTATATCTCCTTCAGGGACCATTGGACCTTCAGTCCATGGGCCCCTGGCATAGTCTCCAAAGGGTCTGAGATGGAGCTGGAGCAAGGGGGCCTCCTCTGCCAGTCGAATTCCCTATCAACTCCATCCAAAGACTTACTGGACTTTGTAAAAGACTTCTGCAAAGAGGCAATAAAGAGAGTCAGACGGCTGAAATTTCCAGGTTGGCTGTTCAGTGTCTCAAGAAAGACTCAACCAGCAAAGAGCAATTCTGGACTTGTCTCGCTCAATTATACATTCAATGCATAAGTTTCACATGCTTTACAATCTGTATGGACCCTACTTCCCGTGGGGCCGCCACCACCTCAATAGATCTTTTCAGACGCCATTATCATTCGATTACAGAAACTTCTCCTTACCTAGGGTTCAGACTAGGAAAACAAGCATACTCGTTCAGAGTCATGCGCATTAGGGCTCAAATATAGCCCATGAATCTTTACCAAACTGGCAGAAACAGTAGTCCAAGAACTACGGGCCTAAGGGATTATGCTGCCAGCATATCTGGATGATTGAATAATTTGGGCATCCAACGTCAAAGGAATGTCAGAAATCCATAGTGATCAGCTTCTTGGAATCCTTCTTAGGTTTCAAATAAACAGGAAGAAATCCCGCATCTAGTTCTGGAGGCTCAATTTCAGGTTGGAATCCAATGGATCTAAACACACATAAACTGTCACTTCCCACCAGCCAAAAGGAGGGAAATAGCCAAAGCGTTTCAACAGTTCATCAAAAACAAAAAGAGCCTCGTGCATTGCCCAGGAAAGAGTTTTGCTCCCTCTTCAGTTCTCAGTACAGATTTGCTACTAAAAGCCAAACTGAAGGATATAAACAGAGTATGGCTGAGAGCCAACAGCAGATACAGAAGATGTCTCTATTGAGGAAGAGGCTTACGACCATGGTCAACAGTCAAGAGTTTGTCAAGGCAGTGCCTCTTCAATTTCTCCATCATTAGTGGATCCCATACAGATGCTTCTTGAGCGGATGGGGAGGATATTCCCAACACAAGAAAGTTCAGGGAACATGGTCACAGTATTCCGCCAGTTCCATATCAACATTCTAGAAGCAATGGCAGTATTTCTAGCATTAAAGACTGCGTCCAACCAGGCAGATTCACATCAGACTGGTGCTGAACAGTGCAGATAGTGGTGCATTGCATAAACAGAGGGGGCTCCCAAGTCGAGCCATATCAATCAGGTAATGGTGCAATTTTCTCTGGCAAGGAAACATCTTTGGCACCTGTCAGCTACCCACCTGGCAGGTGTTGAATGTCATTGCAGATTCACTGTCAGGACAACTCCGGCTGGAGTTGGAATGGTCCTTGGACAAAAGCATCATTCAGTGGATTTGTCTTCAGGTACCGGGTCTCCAGGTAGACCTGTTTGCCACAGAGAGCAACCACAAGCTTCCGTGTTACGTTGTCCCAATCTAGATCCTCTAGCTCATTCCACACATCAGATGTCGATCGACTGGAACAGATGGCAATGGATCTATCTGTTTCACTAATAAACCTGTTGATGAAAGTTTTGCACAACTCAGATCATTCAAATAAGTAGCACTTGTAACAATCATAAGAGCAATTGGTTTTCCTCTTCTTCTAGAGTTGAAGCTCCAAGATACAAATTCCCAGTCCAAGATTGACACAAATAGTACAAACTCGGACTGTGTCAGCTTCCTCAAGAATTCTGAATGCCTAGCTTTATGGACTTCATGAAGTTTGCAGCTCATGAAAGACGCTAACATTGATCCTCTTATTACACTGTTCATAGAATCAGATGAACAGGAATCTACTCTCAGACAATATGACCTCAGCAGTTAAAAGTTAGCATTATTTCTGAGGGAATCTGGAAGCTGAAATGACTCAAGAACCTGCGATCTCTTTCTTCAGATCATTATTTGAGAAAGGTTGGCCACTAGTACTGTTACTACAGCAAATCTGCTTTAAGAAAATATTTTTACATGGCTTTAATATTAACTTTACAGACTCACATTTACCGTCAATTCTAAAATATCTCGGTCTTCTTAGACCAGCAACCCGGTCCCCACGGTTTCTCCTGGTTCTAAATGACGTACTTAAATTGGCATCAGACACTGATAATGAACTGTGTTCATACCTGAGTCTGTTAAGAAAACGTTTTTAAACAGCCTAGCCTCAGGGCTAGAATTTCTTGAACTGTCTGCTCTTTCTAGAGAACCTAACCATGTTGATTTCCTCCGTCAGAGAAGTTCTGTTGTCTCGGACTCAAGTTTCTAGCTAAGCAAATGAGGATCCACAAAATAGATGGTCCCCTTGGAAGGTTATTCCCTTCCACAGGATCTGTCTTTATGCCCAGTCAATACTTTAAAAGCTTATTTAAATAGAACTTCTAAGATAATTTCAGGCCCTCTTTTTGTTAGGGAAAATGGAGGAACATTTCTTTTAAAGGCCATCAGGCAACAAATTCCTTATTTTATTAAACAAGGCAAGCCAGTTCAGTACATAAGATTTTGTGATGCTCGTGGTGTACCTCAGCTAACTATTTCCATAACATGAATTTGATGACCTTAAAAGTATATGGAGGGCACAAATCACCAACAGTATTTAAACGCCACTATCTTAAGTCCCTAGAGGCTCTTAATGCTCCACAGTAGCTGCAGGAAGTGTGTTCCTCCTGGTCAGCTCAAGACTAGTTTGTATGTAACTATTTGTCCTTTTGGTTTATAATCTCGATTGCCTATTTGTATGTTCTACAGCCTACCTGCCTCGCTTGCCTGCTTTACAGCCTTTAGGTCAGGCCTGCTTCACAGCCTGACTCCTACCCGTACCGTGGATATCCTGTTTTCAATCATAACTTGTTAGCCTTAAGTGTCTTGGTATTGGTTATTTTATAATTTTAGACTGTGTGCCTTATAGTTTTGATTATGTTGTTGATCTTATAATTTGGGAGTATTAAAACACAGTAATTTTTCTCTTAGTTTTATTTAGCTCCATTAAGGTAATCTTTGGGGCGTACCACCAAGCTCTTGTATGGCTGATTCTCTGTTACTATTTCACTGGGTGACACAGGTCGAGCCCAGAAAAGGGATTTTGACAAAGGAAAAATCTATTTCTGGGGGAAGACCTGTGTCACCCAGTGACCCATCCCTGCACTTCCCTTCCCACCCGGGTGGTATACCAAGCTTGGTGGGTGCTAATATTGGGATGAAGATGGCGGTCGCATAGGGTACCTAGTGGGTGAGCGGGAGGCAATCCTTGGTACGGCTCACCCAAATTTGGGGCTTTGAGAATAGAGAGATCTATAGGATGAAGACCTGTGATAGTGGTGTCCACTCACCCCTAGTGCATACCGACACCATTATGGTGCTCGATCCGGGGGTAGTAACCCCGGCATTGTGGATAGCTTTTTCTCTGGTATATTTAGCAATAGTTATACCTAGAAATGTGTGCTATTGGAACCATTTCACTGGGTGACACAGGTCTTCCCCCAGAAATAGATTTTTCCTTTGTCAAAATCCCTTTTCTAATTCATTATCCCATGATAAAAGGGTGGATTCTTCATTTAGCAGGTACTGTTCAGTTGATGGTAATGTCTCTTGGGTTGCCAGTTATGTAAAGTGCACCTATGTGTGTATTGTTTTCTTATTAGTGTGCAAATTCTGTTTTGTGCATAATTTCACACTTTTTTCATTGATTGGTCTCATTTTTGGTGAAGTTTTTATGAGTAAAGGTGTTTACATCAAACCCACCTTGAATCATTTAGAGCCAAAATTGCCATCCTAAATATCCTCAGATACTAATTCTGAAGTCAAATAGTGGAAAGATACAGAATAGGTAAGAATGACTGTTCACACATACATGTCATTCCTTATGGTTATGGATAAACTGTCAACCTTATCACACTATATGTCCCTCAACTGTAAATGTCATTGCAAGATTGTCCCCAGTTTTGTAGGACAGTTTAGACACTATGCATTTTATGTCATTCTTTTTCAGTACTCTCATCGGCATCTGTATGTATTCTCATTCCTTTGTCCCCATTTGCCACACGCCAAAAAATGAGCTACTATGTACAGATACATGGTAGTGGGTTAGCTTTTCTGCAAACTAGCACCACAGCTTACCTTACATTATAAAAAACTTCACCTAGTCTGATCCAATTTTTGTGGTGTATGGGTTTTGTATGCAGTACTTTACACATCTTGTAAGCATTAAGTAGGTACAGGTATGTACTGTGTACATATTTTTAGATGCAGTTAACCCTTTAAACGCCTTGAGCCTCTATTTATAAAAGTGTTCTGCATTATACCAGCGGCTTTTCGAGTGCGAAGCGGGAAAAAAGTTTTTTTAAATCACAGCATGCTGAAGTTTTAAGATTAGAGTTCATTTTTGCTCCATTTTTTGTCATTGCCTGATGTTTAGTATGCAACCATCAGAAATGAAAAATATCATTATCATATAAATATTGAAAATATGAAGCATAAAAAATAAAATTTCATATATAATTGTAGCAAATCAACGAGCAAAACAGTTAAAGCTAATGAGTTATTTTTTCTTTATATTGTAACACTAAATTGCAATGATTTTGGTATATAATAAATGTAAAATGATCAAAGCAACACAGAAAAGATTATCACAAAATGATGCATGAATTACGTGCGGACATAAAAAAGGTTTTTAAAAATTCACCATAATCAAAATATTGTGCTAGAGACTTCCCGTTTGTTGCAAAATGAAGGTAATTGATTGAATATTACTAGACTGTAAGTGTTTTAATACAATAGTACAGTTTCACGACATTCGGTCAAATTAAAATTGACCAAGGTCAATTTTTCTCTTTATCGTGATTTATATGAAAATATTTCAAAACTGTTAAAAGCTACAACCACGAGTTATTTTTTGTTGTATTCTACATGAAATTGCGCACATTTTCATATATAAAACTTTTATGTGACTGTAGAAAAACATTACGACAAAGTGATGAAGAATTTCTGAGATGTTAGGCGAGAGTTACAGTGTGGGCGTAAGGAAAAGTTTGTTAAAATTCACCATAAATCGAAATATTGTGCTAGAGACTTCCAATTTGTTGCAAAATGAGTAAATGATTGAATATTACTAGAATGCAGAGTTTGGCAAATTAGTTTCGACCATTTCGGTCAGTCAAAAGTTGACGAGTTGAAATTTGCTTTTATCGTGATTTATGTAGAAAATATTTCAAAACTGATAAAAGCTATTTTTGTTGTATTCTACATGAGTGGCTGCATTTTCATATATAAAACTTTATGTAACGACTAATATAAAACGGTGCAAACATTACGACAAAGTGACGAAAGAATTTCTGAGATGTTCGGCTGAGTTACCGCGCGCAGACGTAAGGAAAAAGTTTTTTTCAAAAATTCACCATAAATCGAAATATTGTGCTAGAGACTTCCAACTTGTTGCAAAATGAAGGTAAATGATTGAATATTACTAGAATGTAAGAGTTTTAGCTTACAATTGCATTTTTCGACCATTTCGGTCAAGTCAAAGTTGACCGAAGGTTGAAATTTTGGCACTTATCGTCATTTATATGAAAATATTTCCAAACTGATAAAAGCTATTTTTTGTTGTATTCTACATGAAATTGTGCACATTTTCATATATAAAACTTTATTAACGGCTATTAGAAAAACAAACAAAGTGATGAAAGAATTTCTGAGATGTTCGGCCGAGTTACCGTGTGGGACGTAAGGAAAAGTTTTGTTCAAAAATTCACTATAAATCGAAATATTGTGCTAGAGACTTCCAACTTGTTGCAAAATGAAGGTAAATGATTGAATATTACTAGAATGTAAGAGTGATGATTGAATATTACTAGAATGTAAGAGTTTTAGCTTACAATTGCATTTTTCTACCATTTCGGTTGAGTCAAAGTTGACCGAAGGTTGAAATTTTGGCACTTATCATGATTTATATGAAAATATTTCCAAACTGATAAAAGCTACAACAATGGGTTGTTTATTGTTGTATTTTACGAAATTGTGCACATTTTCATATATAAAACTTTATGTAACGGCTAATATAAAATGGTGCAAAATTACGACAAAATGAAAGAATTTCTGAAATTTTCGGCTGAGTTACCACGGACATAGGAAAAAGTTTTTTCAAAAAATTCACCATAAATCGAAATATTGTGCAGAGACTTCAAAATTTGTTGCAAAATGAAGGTAAATGATTGAATATTACTAGAATGTAAGTTTTAGCTTACAATTGCGTTTTTGACCATTTCAGTCGAGTCAAAGTTGACCAAGGTTGGAAATTTTTGTAGTGACGTGCAGTATGTCCACTGTCACCGATAGCAATTTTAGTCGACTTACGATACGTCCAGTCGGAGTTTATGGGTTATTGCGCAGATATAACTCAGAGCTGGAATAAGTAAATCTCTATTTTAAATTCAATAATAATTTCAAACACCAGTTAGGATAGGCTGTTAATTACTTTTATAGAATTTCACTATGCTGTACTTTAAGCTAGGAGAGTTGTTGCATAGCTGTATCATGCAGGTTAAATGCCATTTTCAACACTAAGCAGATTTTGTTATTGGAAGGGCAGACCCGAGCTGTCTGTTAAGTTGAGGTGACAATTTTAGGATAATTTTTTTTTTCAACTTACGGGTACTTATCCCAGCTGCATTGCTCTCTGCCTCCCATTTTCTTTTATTATTTTTTTCTCCTCCTACTTAGTTGGCAAACTTTTCCAGCTTTACCTTGCTCCAATTTTCACTTCTCAGCTAAGAAATCATTCAACTAGCCATAAAGTGAGGTTTGTGTTCTTGAAAAATTAAAATAATTGAAATCTTTTAATTTTATTTTAAGAGTTAAAAACCCAAAGTAAATCAGAGGCAGCACATTTATGCTTTCTAAGAGACTCAGAATATTTTTGTATTTCAGGTAATATAATTCAGCCTTGTCGTATAGGGTGATGATGGAAGCCTCACCCTGTGGAAAGTGTCATAGAGTTGCAAGAAAGCCTGGGAGGCTCCAATCCAGCTGACCACAACAACGATGACTCAGACTAAATGAATTCATCAAATGGCTGTTGAGGAAAATTTTCTTCCCATTTCTGTTGTTGCCATGTTCTGAAACACTCGCAGTGATTTCCGAGGCTATCAAGTGATGCTTTGTCATGTTTGGATATATAGTATAAATAGATTGCACGGGTGTTTTGGTACAGTGACATTGTTAGTTTTAAGGCTTCTCTCTGAGCTTCACCATTGTCTTTATCAATTATTGAGTTAATGATGAGTTTGGATAGTAATGCCATTTTAATTGTTGAATTTATTGTTGATTGGATTTAACATAAAGCTAAAAGCAGCTTTGGTTAGCTGGCCAGTCAGTTGTAGTTGGTACTGTACATTCATTTTAGGATTTAATTTAGGTGACCAAGAGATGTCCTTTAATTTTTTATGAACTTAATCCTTTCAGTGACAAATTTTGTTTACAAGTCATAACCGTATAACACATTATCATGTTGTTTATTGAAAATTTGTTTCCTGAGCATAATAACTGCCACTGGATTTCTTAATCCACTCTGTCTCCAAGAATTATGTCATAGGTATCATTGCAATGCTTAATATTTTGGAAAAAATGCCAAAACTTAGATATATGCAGTGCCAATGTGTTGTATATTCATACTTTTACTATAAAGGAACTTTTCATCTCCCAGTTTTCTGAATGTTACATCCTCGTCCTCAACATTCATTGAAATGCTAGCAGTAACTTCAACGAAGTGACAAAAGTAATACACCAGTAGTATTATATTTTGATAAAAAATGTCAGAAATATAAACCAAATATGATTCTATTTGGTGTGACTTTGTAAGGAGCTCTTCTTTGCTTGAGACCAACATTAACATTGAGGCTATTTTGTCTTGTACAATTTTTTTATACAAAACCAGGTAAGAAGGAAAGAATATTCCATTGAAGACATTACTGCAGCTTTAAGGCAGAGATTATATGACTTTGCAACTCATTCTTAAACTTTTGTATCCTTTCCTTCAAGTGTAGTTGTAGTAAGTGCCCTGATATTGAAACAGCCTCCTGTTAGAAGCTGAATAATGTACAGGTATATTAGTTTCTTATTTTCCAGGCTTAAACAGTTATGTAAAATCATTTTCAGTTTTCATATTTTGAAAAAATACCCCTTGTATTTGAAGGGAATATCATTATGCTGAAGTATTTTCATATGCAATCTTCATTGTTAAACTATTTTGAATAGTTGACTAACATATACTGTAAAGTTGGAAGAACAGTGAATTAAGTCTTTCATTTCAAATTAACTATTATAACTTTCATTCACAAAGGTCTGAACTCATTTGATGGGTTAGTGTTTAAGTCAATTAGCTTTCCTTCTTTCAGCATTTGGAACTTGCTGTTACAGAGCAAAGGACTTTTCCAAGCAGCCACCATGAAGGCAAATGTGATTATTGATGTAATGGTTATTTATGGAATAGAATGTTAATATGTACAAGAAGGACACTAAAAGCAGAGAGAAATTTACTTGGCATTTTGTAGGAAATAAACAGTAGAGTGCTATTTATCCAGTGTCAGGAAAGCAATATATGGAAGCTTTTTATAAATTAAACACCTTGAAAATAATAATGTATTATAGAATATGAAAAAGTTTAAAAATGATGTATGTGTGTTCTTTTGAAAATGCATGAACGTTTAGGGTTTTCTTCAATTAGGGTAACCATTGTGTATACTTTTTCTGTCAGGTTTTATGTCCAGAGGTACCAATCATTGTGTGCTTGTGTGGCATGCTGTGGATGGTACTGAAGGTATTTTGCAGTATGGTTTGGCCCAGCTGCTTTGATCTCTGCTTTACTTTCATTTTGTTCCTTATAGCTGTCTAATATGTTCAACAGTATATTTGCTCTTTTTGCAGAAGGAATCTTTATGTAAGCCTATATGGAAGTTTAGAAATGTGACACAGTCTCATTTAGCTACTTATAATTTGTAATGGTAATTCAGTCACTGTTAGAAAAAGCAGACTGCATATAATTCCTTTCTATGAAGTTAATTTGGATGCAAGTGAATTATCTAACTTATGTTATACCCAGTTCTCTGAGTTCCATTTCATCAGGCATGAAGTCTGCCCTAGTGGCCATTAGCTCTATTTTATTTGTTGAAACTTCCCAGTAGTTTGAATACATCTTGAAAATTCCACGTTTGGCAGAGCAACTGGCAATTTTACTTTGTTTCATTGTCAAGAGCATCACAAGCCTTAAAAACTGTCGGATGTAATGGAATGCTTTGCTTGAGATGTCCATCATCAAGTCAAGAATCTCACAATTATAAAATTTCCTCTTAAAGTTTAAGGTTTGAGGATT
The DNA here is from genome assembly GCF_040412425.1 of Macrobrachium rosenbergii. Taxonomy (NCBI): domain Eukaryota; kingdom Metazoa; phylum Arthropoda; class Malacostraca; order Decapoda; family Palaemonidae; genus Macrobrachium; species Macrobrachium rosenbergii. The sequence continues at coordinate 23,171,078 of NC_089796.1, forward strand.
TTGTAAGGACCTACTCCTCATGATTAATACATGTTAATATGGAGGTTCTGCATACAGGATTTGTTCTCAGTTTTAGTTGTTCAAACCATAATTAATTTGAATTGTGTATATTGTTTGTAGATTTAAGTCTTATGAATTTTCATAAAATCTCGTTGATTACCTTTATCAGTTATTTTGGGCAGAGGTTGCTTACTCCCCTCAGCCTGCAAGATTTCATGTGGATGTAGACATATAACTGGATACAGTGCTGTATAGTGGATAAAAATGTGCACATAGGGACTGGTGTTAGTGGGTATGCACTACCTGAATGCTTCTAGTTTGCTTACGTTCTAAAACTGTATAGTGTTTTGACAGTAAGCTTAAGTGAAGTTGCCTGGTGTTCTTTTAAATTGGTTATGACTGTATTACTGTTACAGCTATGCAATATGTCAGGCAAAAGAAAGCCCAGTGTCAAGAGAAAAGCTAAGTGATAGTTGCCAACCCTAAATCAAGGCTTCATAATGCAGATACTAGTGTTTGTATATCTTGGAAATGAAATAAAAATAAATGCATTGACAAATATGATCCCATTGAATTTGTTTTTGGATATATTTTTTAGTTACTTGAAACATCAAACATGAAATTCTTTTACATCATACGAAATAAGCATATGTGTTAAGCAAGTAGCATTATCAGTTGCCAATAAAATTTAAATTTTGTTTCAATTTAAAAGGCGACACTTATACTTCAAGATTCCCTTTTAAGAGGATTAAGGAACTATTTTGCATATGTATCCAGTCAGCTGCTAGGTATTTATGAGGCGTAATTTTTGTTAATAAACTTTTGCTTGACCATCATGCAAGAATGTTTTGATGATGATTTTAATCAGATTTATATGCAAAGTTGTTTGAGATAGAAGTACAGTAAACTAATCTCAAAGTGGGAAAGTTAAAAAATAAATCTTCATTTCCATTAATTTTGTGATCAAGGAAATCACTTTTGTTCTTGTGAATATGGAGAAAACATGCACTGTACTGTAATTTCAACACTCCAAAGATTTTACTCATGTTAGAAAAAATCTGATCTATTGATATAATACCAGTGTAAGCCAAACCTAATTGTGATAAAGAAAAATGTACTTACAAAGGAGGTTTGCATATGGAACACTGTTGTGGGTTGTTACCCTGATGTATAAAGGGGGTATATTAACAGGCCTCGTCAGGACAAGGGCACATATCGTTTAACATCGTATATATTGCCTTTACACCTTGTAGGTCAGGCAGTTTAATCCTTGATTATTTAGTAACAAGTCAGGAGATTCGTTGATCCTACATCTAGTTGAGGCTTAGGGAAGCAGTGTGTATACAGTATCTGGCATTACATAGTTTCATACAGTAGCAATGGCATTGATAGATGTTGAAAGCTTTAAGCTGCTTTTAAAAAAACTATTTACTGTGTACAGATGGACTATACTGCTGTCAGGATAATGATAATTAATAAAGGATTGTTAGTAAACCCATGTATGTCAGGTAACAGTCAACCCGGCAAAGATGCACGACCTTATACTGTATAGTTAGTTAAACACGTCACTGCCTTTTTACTCGAAAGCAATCAGCAGTTTATGATTTCTTTTGCTAAAGGTCTTGTGTATATTTTGTAAAGAAATTGTTTAAAAATAAAAAGTGCTGTAATTCAGGTTTCAAATATTTATGCTTCCATTTGAATATTTTGTTTGATCGAGATATATCCTTGTACAGCTTTCATGATTGTGCCCTGTGTGATCTGTGATTAAGTAATGTAAATGCCTTTTGTACTATTTAACCTTGAGGATTTGCCACATATCAGTAGTGATGCCTGATGGTCAGAAGTATTACCCAAGTGTGAGCAGATACCAATGTTGATCAAAATGATGCTATTGCAGTTGAATAAGTTCTCTATACAGGATGTAAGGAGGTAAAATATTTAGTGTATATTATACAATAGAAAACCTAGTTTTCTGAACTGAGGTCAAGCTCCAGTTACCAGGGTTGGCAAAATAAGTACTTACTATATGTGGATTTAAAGAGGACTAATTTTATAGATTTAAAAGTACATTTTATTTTTATTGTGTAAATGTGATGTATTTAGATTTTTATTTATAAATTTATGATATCTATTTATAGCACACTTCATTGCTTCATTACAGGAACACAAACATCTAAACATTCCATTCTTTCTTTTTATGCCATGATTACAAGAGGTAGACTGGATTTAGGCAGTATTTCCATTTCAGGGTGAATTTAGTAATGACATTGCACTTGTTGGGAAGAGTGAATTAGTTAGAGTACAGTCATTTTGTTGTTGTCATCTTTATCCAGATGCTATGCAATGTGATGCTGCTCTCATTGTATATGTATTTTGGTTCTTTGTAAAGGCATTTCATATGCTGTACTCTACACTGCATTTCCATTAAATTATAGATCTTGATTACGTCACCCAGACTAGATTTGGCAATAGATTTTTAAAGAATTAGTACAGTATTAGATAAAATTTTGACTGAAAAAGGGATGATTAAGTAAATTTTTCTTTTTAATTAATAACATACTGTTGTGAAACAAGCCAGTTTTGAAGGATACCTATAATTTTAAGTCTGTTACAATGCATCTTTCAGTATGCCTCTAGAGTAAATAGCCATCACATTGCTCTTGCAGTAAGATATTGTATCTCCTAAGCATATTTTTATTTAAATTTTTGCAAAGTAAGATGTTGCTCGTCGTTTCATTTTTATTTTGGTGCAGTGTCCATAATTACCAGGTTCTTGACTGTAGGTTTCAAACATAATTGGAATAAATGATGTTTAATGCATTGCACCTGCTTCAATACACAACGAACACTTAGTTTTCATCTCTCTTACTTATGCTGTGTGTTGAGATTTTTGTTAGATATATTGATGTTTATCAGATAAATATTGTAAACTTTTGAAATAAGAATATATATGATTTATTGTAACCTGCATTTTTTCCCCTTGAAATTTCAGAATTATTACTGCAGAACCATCGAACCATCTTTCCATTCACACAGTTTTTAAACAAAGTTCATAGCAAATCCCCAGATCAAAATAAACCCACATTGCTGTTATGATGTCACCAGGTGCGCCAGTTCTGAAATCTTCAAGCTCATGCACCCCGGGGACCATAACTTACACTGTTGTGTGCTCTGGCAGGTTACCCCTAGCAATACTTCCAGCCATCGACTTGCATGTATTTCACGTTCATATTGTCCATTCTTTAGTGTTTCCATTATTTTTGCTTCGTCTAGCATAATAACTTGAACTGTACTTAAGTGAGTCATCAATAAGCTTATGCCTTACATATATACATTTGTAGTAATCCACATTCTCTTATGCTTGTGTGTGACTAATTCAGTGAAATCCTTTACTTTTATGGTCTTTTGTCATTTCCATGTGACTACTCAACTTTTTAATATTAGTCTCTTGTTAACTGTCGGGACAGTCCTTGGTTATCAGCAAGGGTAGTTAACATACTTTATTGCCGTTGTAATACTGCGTTCCTTTTGTACTGCTTTCTGGCTTATGCATTTTATATTTTTTTCACTTGTCAGCTGCCCTAGTTATTATATACCTGTCGGTAAAAATCTACGTATTTCCTTTTATCATTGTTACTGTAATGTTACGGAAATATGTATTTACCTTTATATTATTGTTAAGCTATTGTGCTGCACAACGCAAGTGAGTTGTCCTGTTGGTAATTGAACAGCTGAAGGACTGTTATTTATAGTTGTTTTTCCCGTTACATACGGTGAGGTCAGGTGGTGTAACTCTGATCCAGCGGAGAAAGAGCTTTGGACAAGACTGTGAGAGAGGAACAGCCCTACGATATTGGTGGACCTGTTGGATGGTCTTTTATTGAGTGAAAACGTGTTGCTTTTCACCCCCAAAGCCTTCAGCAAACTTACAGGAGACTATCTGAACTAGACTCCAGTTGTGGATAGCCACCTCAGTATTCACCAGCCGAACATCTGCTTTGTCTCCAATTGTTAGTCGATTAAGGATTCTTCAGAGGCCTTGTATGGATATCTAGCCAACAGACTTTTCAGGCTCTGACAAACCTTCGTGACATTCAAACTCCCTTTCATTGGATCCTTTCGACCTTAAACATTCTATAGGTTTATTTTTCCATCATTTTACAGTAGTTATTGTAAAATATAATTATTTTATTTAAAACTTTCTGTACACCTACCAATTACACTGAAGGTATTCCTATACTGTAAGTATTGTATTTAATTCATTATCTAATGTTAAAAGGGTGTAAGAGCCTGGAGTCGGTCATAAACATGACCTGCTCGTAACAGTTTACTAGTGGGCGATGTGTGATAGATTCCAGAATTCGTGACTTTGGGAAGGAATTAGGTTATGAGGAGATGAGTTAAGGGAGTTTGAGAGTTCACCCTCAAATTGGGATCACCTTGATGTGGTGAGGGCTCTCGAACTTAGGGATTTTTTTTTTTTTTTTTTTTTTTGTCCATAGATTTGGTCCCAAAGTGTCCCATATATATATATATATTATATATATATATATATATATATATATATATATATATATATATATATATATATATATATATATATAATGACATATTTTAGAGTAATTTTGTCGATTTTCCACTTTTGTCAAAAATTTACCAAACCTAATGAATGGGAAAACATATCATGGCATGGAGTGGAGTTGGATCTGAAGCTAATTAATAGGAACTGTGAGTAGAACCATCAATCTACCTGATAACCATCAATCTACCTGATAATGTTCGGACCTGTTGTTTTTCAGGTGGAACTATTCTGTGAGCTGGACCATGGATTCCAGGGGGGCCTGGTTCTAGAATAGGACTCTCGGCTTTCTGTCCGGTTGCCCCATAATGTGATTAGGATGGGGATGACTGTATTGTGCATTACACTCAGTCCTAGCAAATTGGGTTTACCTTAGGCCATGCACCACTAATCATGATATGCCATCCCCTTTTTGGGTGGGGTAAAGGACCTCATAATGGTAAAATTCTGGCACTGTCGATGACTGGAACGTCACTCCCGAATCTCTTAGTACAGACATAAATGCTACAAAGGACACCTGTTCCAAGTAAAATATCAACTCCTAAAGTCTCAGAGTGTTTGAAAATCAAAAGAAACAAATAAAAAAACAAATTGGTAAACTCCAGTATCACAACACTGGAACCATACATAATGGACAATAATTCTAAATTAGATACAAGTAACCCTCCTAAAACCCCATCAACACAGAAGACAACTCATCACCGATGAATGTAAAAAAAAATCAAGAATAACTATTGACTCAATCCAACACTAGTTCATTTTGAACATATTTTTGGAACAGACAATTGGTCAGATTTTAGTATTAAAAGTTGAAAACAAATCTCACCAGCCATATTTAGAGAACAAATTATTAAATACTCACCCCACAGATATGGAATATAGTTATATCAAAAGCAATGAATAGCTAATATAAACAGCAAAGCCAATTAACAACCATTCTACAAATAACCAATATAAATGATATAAAGTAGCAGTAACTTAGCCACTTGAAACACTAAACTATACACAGGAACAGTGATGCTCCCAGACGATGAAAAGAAGCTACCCATCAAAACAAATCTTAACTGACTCCCACTCAAATTAAGAAAACAACAACATACATGACTTGGGAATTATATACTGCCCAAGTAGAAAGGATGCAAATAAACATATTAAAATAGTCAAATAAGAATTTACAAACTGGGGAACTACCACCAAAAATAGAAATTCTAGGACTAAATAGAAGTTCGCCCCTTTGTCCCCTAAGCCTCTCAATGTGCTAGAGTGTCTAAAATATGGCCATTCAACAAAAGATGTAGAAATAACACTGTATGCTCTGAAGATCATACAACAAATTGGAAATACAAAACCTTTAAATGATCAATTGCAAATTAAATCATCATGCAAAATCTAAAGACTATAATTTATCAATATTATACAGAATTACAAATATTAATAAACAGAACGGTATGCCCATTAATGAAGCCAAACTTGAACTGAAGGTGAGAGGAATCAATGATCAGTAAGCAGTATTCACATTCAAATGCTGTAACAACCCATAGTAATCATAAAGAATCTCAACACAGAATAGCCGAGACACACCTCTCCCCTCCTCTACTGCCACTAAAAGCCTAAGTGTACAGTTGCAAGCAGACCTCTCTTACATCAACAGGCCTCCTCAATAATAATCCCAGTTAATCGTTCAGAAACGAATTCTATGTATGGAAAAATTAACAGAGGTTAATAATTCAGATCTGGACACTCATAATGCACTAACATCATCACAGAAAGCAACCTTTTAACGGCTTAATGGGCGTGCCATATGTCGACTAAATCGTCTGTCGTATGCCAAGTGGGCGTAGCATCGTCGAGCTGAAAATCTTTTTTAAATGTTACGGCGGAAAAATAATTATAGGCCTAGTTTGGAAGGTTTCAAATCCGCAGCACCTTGAAGGATGCTGGGAGTTCACAGATCAAGCTGTTGTTTTGTTGTAAAGCGTCACCCAGATCTGCATGCGCGAATTCCTCCAGATAGCATCAGCGTCGGACCTTATGGAGCGATTTTTTGCGCAAACGTGTTTTGCAGAACTTGGCGAGTGTTTGCGTATTCGTGCTGCAACAGGATGTTTGCAGAGATGTCTAAAGTCGTCAGGACAGTGAAAGGCGCATACTGCCTGTCGGTTGATGAGCGTGTGAGACGAGTTTTAGACGGATGCTGGACAAGGACCCAGCAGCCAAAGTGACCCAGCTTCTCAGCTCCATGTTGTTCGCCCGATGTGACCGAAATCCGACCCAGGACACATCCACGTACCTTTTTACAACCTAGGAAGCATCGGGTGTGTCCTGAGGCATCCGAAAACATTTGGGAGGCCTCCAACAAAAGGACATAGATGAATACTTGTCGGAGCTCGATCGAGAGCAGGTGGGAAGTCCCTGATTTCGGTGGCTGCTGGTCATCCAGCGATGAGGACATCACGCCTGATGTCAGTGATGATGATATTTGCCCCCACAATCCACGGGAGCCAGAGGGGAAAGTGAATTAGAGTTTAGTGGTTTTAGTGCATAATGAGGGAGAGTCTGGAGTTGGCAGGAGGATGCCCCAATTGTGGCTGGTGGGGACGAGACCGAAAGTGATGGCGAAAAAGTGAAGGAGACGGCCCAGCTGGGAGTGTGGGAGTGCGAAGACGTGCCCATGCATCGCAGTCTTGTGGCGCAGACCCGTGAGAAGGTCGTGCGCTGCGGAGCGGTGTAGAAGGCTGTTCGTCCAAAGTGATGATGGGTGGTTGGGACCACCCCACCTAACATGCACACCCATTTACGGCATTACCTGGACTGACCGTCCCCAGCTCTCTCACTGCACTGAGGTTCATTCAGCTTTTCTGAGGCGGGGTGCTGGAATTCCTTGTACAGAATGGCATATTACGCCGGTACTGCGTGAGGAACTGCAGTCGACGTTGTCGTATCGCTAGCGGGCTGCAACCTCACGGACATGGCGCATTTTTGGGCTCCACATTTTTTTGGGGATGATGCCTGCTGCGGCGCCAGGCAATATTGGAGGGCGGAATTTTTTTTTTTAAACGCCCAATGTGCCCGGCATTATGCCCGTGATAGTTTCCTGGCGATGGACAGGTATTTCAACGCCTTCTCAACCTAAGGCTATACCCGAATAACCCGACGCCTCATCTTAGTCCGCCCAGTGTTGGAGTTCATTCGTGAACGGTGCCAGACTCTCGTGGTTCCTTCCAGAACCTTTCTTTGGATGAGGGTATGATGCCACAAAGGGCGTCTAAGTATAAAAGTGTACAACCCCAAGAAACCAAAAGAAATATGGTGTAAAGTTATTTTTTTCATTACGGAAGCCAACACTGGATACGCTCAGTGACTTCTTGGTGTATTCTGGGGTCTTCCACACTGTGTGACACTGTCTTCGGTCTTGTGGATCGTTTCGTAATCAGGATACCTGCCTGTTTATGGATAATTATTATAAGTCGGTATCCTGGCCCAGGAACTGTATATGATGCAGGTGTGCAATGTCAGTGGTACCCTTTGGTTGGTCGTGGGGCCCGAATGTCTCGAGGTTTGCAGCCACCCGCAACATCTGGCAAGAGGAGAGACAGAGTGATAGAAGGGAGATGTTTGTCATCTGTTGGAAGTTCTTTAACTTTCTGCCATGATTGCAGTCATGAGCACAGAGGCTAGAAGGGGTCATTCAGCGTTAAGATGACACTTCGGCAGTGTGGGGCTCAAGTTACATATGAGGAGTTTAGTGTCCAGCGCCCTACTGTCATGGGCAGTACAACAGGCATCCTGGGAGAGTTGATCTCTTTGATCAACTCATCCAGTAATATCCGTATCAGAGAACCAGGAGGTGGACACAGAAGCTGGTCAGATTTTTCCCTTCAGTTGTATTTTCCAGAATGCCTACATCCTTTACTGTGGGTATAGTCCGGACTAGGAGGTTGACCCTCATCCAGTTTCTTGGTGGCTGGAATGCCCTCATAAACTTCACCCAGAGGAGGGCCTTCCAGCCCCCCTGCCCCGAGCTCCAGCCTGCTTTTAGAGGAAAGGGCAGATGGCGCTAGGAGGGCCAACCTCAGAATTCCTGATCCTGCCACACGCCCACCCCTGCTGCCCCGAAATTGATGATCCCGTCATTTGAAGATGCCGCCCTTGATGATTAGCGCCCTGGTGATACTGCCGCCCTCTCCTCACATTCCAGTGTCCCGTCGGGTTTTCGACCCTGTGTGTCGGCTGCAGGCAGGAGATCCACACTGGAGCTCATAGAAGGGCTTTTAAACAGAAATGTGCTTGGCATGCATTTTGTTCATAGAAGAGCTTATATTACAGTGACTGCATTTCACTTGTTTGCAGGTCTAAAGTTGACTTCAAAGACCACCCAAACACATGTACCCTCAAGATGTTGGACCAAAAACCTGCCAAACAGTTTTACAGTCACTTCAGATGTGAATATCTCTACTGTAAGTATATATTGTGTTCAGTTCCTGTTTGTGACTTGATCCTGTGAAAACAAAGCCATGGTGTTCCCTTATTGTTCTTTTTCTGCCTATTCCCAAAAAAATCTTTATTTCGTCTCATAATCATTTTGTATGTACTTTGTAATGCTGCGTATTGATTTTGAAGCTTGGTGAGTCTATGATTTATTGTAGAGCCAAAGTGGTTCATTACAATGGCGACCTTGGCCAGGTTTGGTTCTGTTTCGGCTGGCGGGATTGGTGGCGTTTCTAGAGGAGTGTCATGTTGTGGTGTTAAGGAAAAAAAAAAATTATTATTTTGTTGTATAAAGATGTCAGGTTAGGTCATTTCTTTGCTGGAACGATCTTGTTACAGGTAGTTTCCCATTTCTCCTGCCTCCAGTGTTTTTTTTTTTTTTCAGGATGGCCAGCGTATTCTGTCACGGTGTGAGTGACAGCAGTAGTCAGATTTTGGTGGCAGACAGATTGGTTCCTTGGCGACCTCAGCCAAGAAGGCAGCAGCAGCATCAGTGTGTTTTGATAGAGAAGCGGGGAAGTCACTTTGTTGGGTAACAGGTGTGATAGACTTGTTTACTTCATTTGGAGGATGAGGACCTCTGCGTCAGTGTGTTTGACTTCTGCAGGAGAAGCGAGAGGATATCACGACAGTAAAAGACTGTCTCGCTGACGAGTCTGCCAATTCATCTGTGTTGAGATGAGGCTGTCCTGTTTTGACAGCTGATTGGTGTTTTTGGTGGTTCAGCCGATTACGTCTTGGTTATCTCTGTCCTGGTTGGTGGTGAAAGACTGCCTCAACTGTCCTTTTTGGAATTCAATCTGTTTTTGTGCTATGCTGCTTTGGTGATATCCTGTGTCACCGTATTGTTGTGCTGCCTATTTGATTTTCTTATTGGTTTAATTGAACGTTTTAGTTATTGTAATGATTGTTTTATTTCAGTATGTTATTATTTAATGGTGTATAGCAAGTGTAGGCTCGGAAATTACTCTTTGTATTTATATTTTGATTTTTGTGTTCCATTGATTTTTTTAGCTGCTGTTAAGCATTCATTTTCTTTTTTATAAATGTTTATTGTTCTGCCTCTTGACTAATGTAAATTATTTTAATGATTCATTTATTTAATGATTCATTTATTAGTAAAATGTAGTTGTTAATGATCATGCAGTGTCTTTTCGCCACCTACTCAATTAAATTTGTACATTTATATATAATTAATTAGATTTAATTAGGGTATTTTTGGCACTTGTTTTGCAGCTTCCTCTGTGGTTTGTCCTGGTCCCCATGGCCATTCCAGTCCCATCTCCTTAGCTGTGAGTAATGGAACCTCCTCCTGTAGAACCAAAAGATGGTTTCGGGCAGAATTTTTCTGTGATTCGTGTTCTAGTCTGTCTAGTCTGACTCTTTAAGGTTTTGGTAGGTTTTACAGTTAGGCCTTTAGTTTATTTGTATTTTATTTGATTCCTCTTTGTTTGACAGACCTAATGTAAGTTTTATTATTATTATTATGATTATTATTATCAATTTTCCTGTAGTTTCTGAGCAGATATCTCTCATTCATGTTTTCATTTTTAATTTAAATACATAATTATTAACTTGACTTGGTAGGTTTTAGCAGTTACAGAGGCCTGGTTTATTTGTATTTTATTTGATTTTGCTCTTATTATTATTATTATTATTATTTATTATTATTATTATTATTATTTATTTATTATTATTATTATTTATTATTATTATTATTTATTATTATTATTTATTATTATTATTTATTATTATTATTTGTTATTATTATTATTATTTATTATTATTATTTATTTATTATTATATTATTATTATTATTATTATTATTATTATTATTATTTATTATTTATTATTATTTTTATTATTATTTATTATTATTTATTATTATTTATTATTTATTATTTATTATTATTTATTATTTATTATTATTATTATTATTATTATTATTATTATTATTATTATTATTATTGGGAAGATGAACCCTTTTCATGTGGAACAGGCCCACCACAGGGGCCATCGACTTGCAGTTCAAGCTTCTGAAGAATATGTGTTGTTCATTAGGAATCAAGTCAAACGTCCAGAGATAAGAAGATGCCAGTGAATTACAATCAGCATTACAGTGTCTATTAAACTTGCTAAAAGCTACGGCATCCATCAGACAGCCTGAGAATTTGATTTGTAGTCTTATAGTGTAGGTTATACAAGATTTGTAGCAGTGTGCAAGTAGACATCAGACTCTCTCTCTCTCTCTCTCTCTCTCTCTCTCTCTCTCTCTCTCTCTCTCTCTCTCTCTCTCTCTCTCTCTCTCTCAGGGCTCACCTGTGGAATTCTAAACATGGTCTGGAATTTGGAACAAGGTAGTGTGGTGGCTAGGTAGGAGAATTTTATGTAGGTTAATATAAGCAAAAACTTAAGAATTATGTCGTTATAGAGGAAAAGGGGGATTCAAAATGTTAATGAAGATGTAAAATATACAATATATTGCATACGTATGTATGTTTAAAGTTGAACAACTTGTTGTGTAGAATTTCAAAGTGATTATTAAATGATACAGAATTTGTGCTTGTCTGAATTATTTCTAAAAGTTCATGGAGGGTAAATGAAGATTTACTGAAAATGTGATATTACAATACATTAATTCTTACTTATGCCTGTTTGAATTTGGACAACTTGTTATTAGAATTTAAGAAATGGTAAGATAATGTTTTGCTTTTCCTGTCTGGAATTATTAGTGATTGTTTGTAATGCCATTACTAAAATTTTGATTTTTTGCAGATTTTTGGCGTATGTACAAAGTTTATTGTTTAACCAAAGTGCTGAAGAATCACTATTTAAATTCTAGACCAAGGAACAGTTTTCAAGACGATTTTTCAGAGGTACCTGTGTACCTAGGTGATAGTTTTGATTAACAGGTACAGTACCTGGGAACATAAAATTGTTTTTTTTTTTCATGTTATACAATGAATGTTTCTGACTGTAAGGAGTATGATATCCAAGTCTTGAAACCTCCAACGTTATAGCTGTAGCTTGCATAATATTGTCTAGACTTCTGATGAAATAACAGTGTTAAGTAACAAAGACACTACATTACAGCTGCACTTGAAGATTATCTAGAGATCTTATAACCACAGTAATTCCACATAGTCCTTAACCTAAATAGCCTGTCCTTTACACTTAAAGTTCAATTGAAGAGACTGGTAAAAAAGTATCACTTTTAAAATGGCAGCATATAAAAAAATATCGTAATTATACAGCTTATAACTACTACTGTACACAGGGGTGTCAGGTTGAGATATTTGTTTTTTTATATAATAATTTCTAAAACAGGAACAATGAATGCTTTCAGTTGTAATGTCATTTTCAGACAGTTTCTTCAAAAATGCTTCTTTGTACAGACCATTTTTCCCCCTTCTCGGGGACCCTGTTAGAAGCATCAGTTTATAGGTTGTAGGTTATATGTTATAAGTTCATAACCCTGTTTAGGGAACTTTTTATATAAGAATCATGAACAGGAGACTGTGAATGAAAGTGTACGCATTCTTTAGATAGAACAATAATTATCAGAAATTGGAAATTAGTATTATCAAGTAATTGATCAGAAGTAGAGATTGTCTCTTGTAGTAATTGTATAATGCTTATACAATGAAGATTGTACCGAACATGCTGTATACACGTATGAAACACTGTGGAATATTTGAATGGAAGAAACAGTGTATTGTATTTGCAGTTTTTGTAAAGTTGATGGAATTTTTTTAAAGAATTTTATAATTGTTGCACTATGATGATTTTAAGTTTTGAAAAGAATTTCGTATTATATGCTTTGTAATGAAATTATTTGTTAAGTAACTGTGATAATTTTAAACTGGTTTTATAGTTGTGACACTTAATGGTGAAATAATTTGTTAAATAATTTTAATAATTTTAAGTTGTATTCAGATGCCAGTGAGCTTATGCATATGATGGAATTCAGAAAATTATAATAATTTTTGCCTGATTTGTGCCTAGAATTATATGTATTTCCTATAGACTGTAAAACATACGTTTTTATAAATCGGATAGATAACGGTGCAAAACTAACAGAATTATCCCCCTTACTTAGGTTCATTCAGGTGGTGCACTATAGGCATTTCTGTAGGCTGTTTGAGGGATCCCTTAGGCCCCTAGCTGCACCCACTTCATTTTACTTTACATCCATTCCCATTTCCTTTCTTCTGTTTTGCTGTCCAGCCACTCTAACTCCAACTCTTTTCAATGTCTTAAGTGCTGAGTGGCAGCAAGTGGCCCCTCAGTGCTTGGCCTTGCAGCCAGAATTTTCAGAAATGAGTTGCTTTCAGTTCACCCCAAGATTTTGGTGTTGCATTAACACAGGCCAGGGTTTGTGAAATGTTGGCTGAATATTCATGTAACATAGATTATTATGCTTAATATACCATTAGCAAAATGTAGTCGTGATTCTATTAAAGTTTGACGTAAATCAGTCAGTTACTCTTGCATAAGTTAGACCTTGGCTGGATAAGCAACAGTAGTCATCGGTCATTATTATTATTATTATTATTATTATTATTATTATTATTATTATTATTATTATTATTATTGCAGATTCTTTGTTTTAACTTTCAAAAGAGGTTTATGTGAGTCACAAGTTAGCCTTGAAAGAAACATGCATAATTTATTGTTAATCTTTTGAAAATATCTTGAATCTTGAGTCATATTCTAGTGTTTCAACATATATCTTAGAGAGTGTAGTAATTAAGGAGAAGGAAAATAGCAACATCACATGTATTACAAAGAGTCTGAAGGAGTTTTAGGCCTATCGCTTGAACAATCACACAAAAATGAGCAAAACAGTCAAAAAACAGATGGCATTTAAGCATGTCTTATGATATGTGATATTAAGGCATTGTAAAACTATAGTTATTTAGCTATTATGAGTTTGTCTTTTGTTTCACAGTCTGATTTTGAAAAACACCCAAACAGATCTCATTCATTGATAGACTACCATTCCTGCGTGTTTTTAAAATTTAAAGTTTGGTTGGTTGACTTTCAGTATGAATCAGGTTTCGAATTTTGTAACCACAATTTAGATTCCATTTGTGAGAAAGCTCTGATATATTTCATATTAATATTAATATATTCATTATAGCATCTTTCCTGATAGCAGTTCATTGTAAACATATTCAAAATGTGTTGGTGTCACTCCTTGTGCAGTGAATTTCAGACTTGCTTTGGCTCATAGCATTTTCTATAATGCAATCTCTCATTCATTTTCCAATTTAATATTACAATGTTAGTCAATTTACTGTTACAGTGCTAGCCAATTTAGTGTTACAATGTTAGCCAATTTAATGTTGCAATTTTAGAAATTAGATAAAGGTAAGATTGACATTAGGTCTATTGAATACAGAGACTCTTGCATTACTTGCTCTTAAGATTTGTTCAAGACAATAGATTATTTGCCCTGTAAAGCTCACTGGCATTCTGTAAACCAGCCCTTTGTTAGCCGAACCGGTTGAGCTTCAGACTGTCGCTCGATGGACCGGAGTTCAATTCCCGCGGCCGGCTGTGATGAAGAGTTAGAGGAATGTATTTCTGGTGATAGAAATTCATTTCTCGCTCTAATGCGGTTCGTATTCCACAATAGCTGTGGTCCCGTTGCTAAGTGGTTAATTGGTTCTTAGCCACGTAAAATAAGTCTAATCCTTGGCATAAGCCCTAGGAGGCTGTAAAATCAGCTCAGTGGTCTAGCAAAAACCAGTATCTTACTTTGTAAACTTACTGTCGTTTTTATGTTATATTTATTTTGTAAATTAAATTTTAACAGGCAGAACACATTCTGATTGTTTAAAGGATTATTCTTGTTAAGTGCAGCAGTGGTACCAATTTTTAAATTTATTTTTGACATCCCTTTGATGAAAGTCTTGAAATCATGAAGGAGGATCTTCTAAGCTAACAAGACACATCTGTAGAGGAATGTCACTTTAAAAATGTCAAATGTTTTATGTTTTGAATGTCATTATTATTATTATAGAATATTTTAACCAGACTGTTGACTAAAATATTTCCAGACTTTTGAAAGTGCTTCTGATTAATTGATTCTAGAATTATATTAAATTTTAGTAACAGAGGAATTGGAGAAGTGGATAGCCAAGTAAAATGTATTTTGTATCATCATTAGTCCATTTTCAATAAGGCTGTTTGGTTAGTTGTTAGCATTTCATGTTCGTAGGTAGATTTTGTGGTTTAAACAGCTCGCTCTGAGAGCATTCCATCAAGATTTTGAAATAAAAATAGTTAACACAAATAAAAACAATATGTGTTCTGCCTGTTAGTGCCATAGAGGAGTTTAGTATAATAGCATATTGCAACAATGGCCAAATCTTTGAGTTAATTAAGAAAAAGTACTTGTAATGGATGTTTATGTGTAGGTGGGTATGGGTTGGCTGGTTCAGGAAATTTAAGGTGTTTCTTTTAATATGAATCAAGAAAAGTTTTCTGTTGTAGTTCAAAAAGTATACTAACATGGCCTTCATAAAATTTTAGGTCAAGCTAACCAAGTAGATAGCTTTGCTTTTAAACTTAATGGTCTGTTTCTTACAGTTAAATGTAATTTGGACTTGCCCATAACTTATGATACCAGTTGAAAGTTTGTAGACATTATTGCAATGCAATTTCCAGCATATGAATTTAGTTTGCAAAACTTGGCCTGCAACTCTTTAAGTTCTGTTTATTTCTTGCATAGTAGAGCAATATTTCATGTTGAGAAAACTTAGGTTTATCAGCAACTTATTTTCTGAAATGATAAATAGTTTGAAAGTCTTTACTGTAAATGAATTTGGCCATTACTGCACTATGGTACATCTCTAAAGTGATTTATAAATACGATTGTTGTACATTTGAAAAAGGTTTCCTGTATGTAATTTGGTTATTGTTAAAGAGAACTTTTTATAAGTCTTAAGTCTTAAGTTAGCTTTGCTCTGTCACCAGAAATTCTTTTGGCATAAATGTGGAAATTTATTTAATTCTTGAGCAAGAATTCTTTTAGTTACAGATTATCGAGGATGGCGTAGCATAGACTTTGCATTGATACAGTAATACAGTGAGTTAAGGTGTGTAATTGGTAGATATTTTTAGATATATATTTTTACTTGATTTTTTTATAGAAATTTAGTATGCAATATACAAAATACAGTACAAACTATTGATAAATGAGGTAAGGATTATGAAGGTATATTTTTAAAATATATATTTCTACTCGATTTTTATGGAAATTTTATGTATTTTAATTGATTTTTATAGAAATTTAGGGTTAGAACATACAAAATACAATACAAACTGTAATGATAAATTAGGTAGGGTTAGGTAACATTATGAAGGTTGGTCTGAAGACTATTATTTACATTCCAACCTCAGAGTAATTTTTTTTTTTTAAATATCTCAGGTAGACAATTTTCATAGGTTCAATAGGTATAGTAAAGGTAAATGAACTACTTTAAATCAAGGTATATAGAAAAACATATAATTCTTAATTTAAATCCTGGAGTTTGATCGAAGTGATACAATTTAGTTGAGGGTTTAATATATCAAAGTATTAATATATCAGTTTTTAAGAAAATTCAAAAGGAAAGGAAATTTTTTATCATTTGAAGACCTACCCATATTGTCAGAAGGATGAATACATAAAGAATAATTTAAGATTCAAAAGAATCTTGCTACAGGGTTGAATGTGGTCCCATACTTATGCCAAAAGGAAATCCACATTTGTAAAGTTGACATTGCTGTTAATAATTTAGTAAAAATTGATTGTCATGTTGAAGTTCTCTTCCAGACGTAGTTTAGTTGAACTGGAAATGTTTTAAAAATAAAGGCCTGTGTGCCAACACCCAAAGGGGCTGGTATGATATGATTTCTTTTGAAATGATCCAGAATTTAGCCACACTAGCTAAAGAATTCTTATTAAAATTATATAATAGCATATGGCTGGCGCATGTCTTCCCAACTAAATGGAGACATGCAATAGTCATACCCATCAATAAACCAGGAAAAGACCCTAGCAACCCCACTAATTATAGGCCAGTATCTCTAACAAGTTGCTTGTGCAAACTGTCGGAGAAAATGGTTAGTTTTGAGATTAACAAGTGTCATAACAAAGCACTCAATTTTATCACCTACCCAATCAGGATCAATAGCTGGTAGATCTACACTGACCCGTTAACTCAAATAGAAGATCATATTAAAAGGATTTGAAAAGAAAAAGCTGACAGTGGCTATTTTCTTTGATATAGAAAAAGCATATGATACCACATGGAGATACAATATTATGCAGAAACTCCACAGGTCCAATATTCGAGGTCACCTTCCAATATTTATCAATAATTTTCTAACAAATCGTAGATTTCAAGTACGCATAGAAAAAATACATATTCAAATTGCTACATACAAGAGAGGGTATCCCCAAGGCAGTGTTTTGAGATGCATCTTATTTGCCCTGGCAATAGATGACATTACTATGAACCTGCCTGAGGGTGTACAAAATAGTTTGTATGTGGATGATTTTGTAATTTATTATTCAAGTTATTCTTTGAGACATGCTCAAAGAATACTTAATATAGCAACAAAAAAATATAACCACTTGGACCAATTCCGTAGGCTTCAAGTTGTCGGTAAATAAACAAATGGCATTGTCTTCTACAAAGACAAAAGATGGTTGAAACAACAAACCATTAAGTTATATCTCTATAATGAAGAGATAAACATGTGCAATAGTGTTAAATATTTGGGTATAATTTTGACCAACATTTAAATTGAAAGATCATGTCAAATATATCAAAGTCAAAGGATCTAAAGTCTTTTTATTAAAGAAAATCACACACCAAATGGGGTGCAGGACGAGACACAATGTTAATGTTATACAGTAACAGTACTATCAATTATAAATTATAAGACATGGAAGGTTGTGTCGCATATCTGATGATGACATTCTTTCGGACACATGGAAATAAATTGTTTATCTTAGATAAGGTGTTGAGGCTCTAGACAATGCAAATTTAGTGACAAATCTCAAGAAGTGAGTTTGTAAGGCTCAATTACCTATTTGGGACACATGATTGTGGGCGGTTGTCACCCTAAAGAAAGTAATGTAAAAGTTAATAATGATTTTCCAGTCCAGTAACAAGAAACAAGCAGTGATTCATAGGGATAATAGGCTATTTCCGCTGATTTATCCTTAACTTTGCTATTTCATTACCACTTATTCAAAAAGTACTTTTCGTTTTAACAGTTGCATGTGTAAAGTGTTTGTATTTAGCAAACTAAAATCTGTTATTATTAACAGCCCAATCTTGGCTACCCCCACTCTGATAGACTTTCAAACTGAATATTGATGCTAGTGATCTGGTATCAGAGCAGTATTGTTTCAGAAACACTCTGAATAGATCACCCAGTGCCTACTTCAAAGACTGAATACTGTGAGTCAAGAAAAATTATTCAACAGTTGAAAGGAACTGCTTGCTCTTTGTTTTAGCACTCGAACATTTTGAGGTTTGATGTTTATGTCACCAATGGGACCGCCCAGTTACGTGTACATGTGGATCACAATCCCATAGTATTCTCAGTAACCTTAGAAATAAAAATAAAAGGCTTACACGATGAAACCTTTGTTGCAAGACTATAAGTTGAAATAAAGCATGTCAAAGGTGTGGACAACCAGGTTGCAGATGCACTGTCTCAAGGATTTGTTCTTGTGTGAACAGGCATGTATAGGTTTGGCCTGTAAAACTTTTCTTTTTGGTGGGGAGTGTTACAGAAAACATGGCCATTTTACCTTTATATTATTGTTGGTTGTTGTGTCCAGAACGCAGAATTGTTCTAATGGTAATTGAACAGCTGAAGGACCGTTATTTATATTTGTTTCTCCATTACATAAGGTGAGGTTGGGTAGTGTAATCCTGATCCCATGGGGGAAAGCTTTAGGGCACGACTGTGAGAGGGACGACCTCAATGTTGTGGACCTGTTGATGGTCTTTTATTGACTGCCTAAGTGAAAAATTGCATACGTAAGTACAACCAGGAAGTCCTGTGCTCTGCAGTCTAGAGAGTGCTGGCCAGAATACTGGGTAGTTTGTCTATGTCCCAGTGATAGCGTGATTGCCCAATCGAATATAATGATTGCTTTTTCCCCCACAAGCCTCTGGCAAACTTACAGATTACCTGAACCTGACTCCAGTTGTGGATAGTGACCTCAGATTCACCAGCTGAAAACCTGCATCCCCAATTGTTACGGACGGAGGATCTCAGGGTCTCTATGGATATCTCAGCCAACAGACTTTTTTAGGCTCTTACAAACCTTCTCGCATATCCAAAGCTCCCCTTCATCAGATCCCTTCGACCTAAAAACATTCTAAGTGGATTTCATTTTTCCATCATCATTATTACATTTTATGTTATTGCAAATATAATTTTTATTTTTTAAAGCTTTCTTCTTTTACGCCTACCAATTACACTGAAGGCAATTCTCTAACATTGTAATTTTTTCATTATCTCAATTGTTAAAGGTCGAGTGCCTGGAGTCAGTTCATGCAAACATGACCGACTGGTGAACATGTACCACTTTAACCGTGTGGTGTATTTAATTTCAGCATTGTTCCTGTGCCTCATTAACCGCATCTGCTTTCTCAGCAATGTTACTATGCCTCATTACCTGTGTATATATATTATATATATATTTGAGAACAAAAAGGTCGAACTGGGTATTAACTGATTTATTTACCTGGCCTGTAGGTATACATAGCAGAGTGCAGACGGAAACGTAGTGCCCGGCCTTCGGCTTTCTGCCGTGACCTGCACCTGAGCAATTTTAAGAGACATAATATACATACAATGATAAATATATATTGGCAGAAAGGCCATGAAACTCTACAATGAATGGTTACATGAGATTTTGACATGTTAATAAGTGTGTGATGCAGAACATGATTGATGTAAAATGAAGACATCTGACGTCTTTACAAGTATCACCCTCAAACAATTATGAAATAATGATTGGAAGATTTCTTGAAATCAATCACGGGAATCCCTTTGGTTACAGGAACCGCCCCTAGTTCTGATACCTGTGGAGGTGGGGCGGTTCATTGCTGAACTGTTCCGGCGGTTTTGTCGTAGTGGATGACTTTAAAGTGTCCCTGGGACGTCCTCGACCCGGATGTCGATGGGTTCATCTGAGGCCTTGCTTTGGAGGAATTCTGGACGGCCGCCGCCCCTCCCGAAGTCTTCATTGTCCATCAGGGAAGGCTGGTTTTAGCCGTCGACAGAAACCCAGTCTTCCCGCCCGTGGATGCTGACGAGGTAGGCCTTGGATGCCCTTTCTGGACGATGGTATGGGCCTCTGTATGGTCTGTCATGGTGGGTAGGTGGGGTTGATCCTGATGAAGACGTGAGCGCAGGAAACCAGGCCTCCTGGGCTGTAGACATGGTCCTGTCTCTGAAAGCCTTGCAGGGCGCTAACCTCTTAAGTGGCTTCCTCTGCCTTGAAGGGGCAGATCCGAAGGGCGTCTGGCTCCCATGGGGAAGAACCTCCCAGTGCGGCCAGGGTGTATCGGCCAGAGACTTTCGCGGAGATCTATCATTGCCTGCCTTTGTGCGGTGTGAGACCCAGCAGGACCCAGGAGCTGCACCTCCTAATTGACGCCATTGCAACGTGCCATCAAAGCTGCCTTAAATGAACGGTGGTCCTTCACCATGCCGCTATTGCAGTAAGTTATATGCCGTCGCATCGTGGAGTATTGTCCCATCAGGCGTGCCAGAGACCCAGGGCTCTGATGAGAATGCTGGGCCTCTGTCTGTACTTATGCTATCAGGCACACCAAACGGCTTATCCAACTTGACAGGAGGGGGCTTCTTAAGAGACTTATCCAACCTGAGGAGGTCGCGCAGGCGCCGCTGATGCTTCTCCATCAGTTGCTCCGCCATCTTGTGGAATGGCCCATGACCGCCAGGTAGTTGGTGCCCCTGGATTGCGGCAGAGTTCCCACAACGCCTACATGGACGTGTCTCAAACGCCGATGGTTGAGGGAAATCTCCAATGCCTGATTCCATGTGCCAGGTGATTTACTTGTCTGTAAGGTATGCAGTTCTTTCGCCCACCCCGAACATCCTTCCTGATCCCATGCCACACAAACTTTTCTGGTCATCAGGCATGCTGTTGTTTGTCCTGATGGATGGGACAGCCCTGTGGATGATGTCGAATGTTCGCTTTCTCCTTGACGCGGTATCAGGGGCAGGCTGCTCGGTCTGCGGTTTGGTTCCTTTGCCAGGTCCTCGAGTCATGACCAGGTGGACTGAATTTATCTTGACTCATGATAGGGTGTCGGCCACTGTTCCTTTGCGCTGGGACGAAGCACGGTGCAGCCGAACTCACATAGCGCCAGGTGCCACTTGCTGTCTCACAATCCATGCGCCTCCTCACTCCTCGCGGAATGCATGCACCAATGGCTTCAGGTCTGTCAGGATGGGTGAAAGGGCTGTCATTCAAGAGGTATTCTTAAGTGCCGCACATTTGGTAGATTGCCAGCAGCCCCCTGCTGAATGCACTGTAGGGTCTCCAGCAGCTTTACTTGCAGCTGAAGACGGCCAGAGGCAGGGGAACCGCCTACTACCTGTTTCTAGCATGGCTCCCAAAGTGATGATGCTGGCTATGTCGGGTAAGTCTCGTGTGTGTGTGTGTGTGTGTGTGTGTGTCGTGATGTGTTAAGGTGGTTTGGCGGTGGCTGCCTTTGTCTGTTCAAACGCCTGCTGTCAAGCAGCTGCCCACGCCAGAGCTTTGGCCTCTTCAGTACTCCAGTTAGGGATACATGATGCGCATGTATGTCCGGCAATGCAGGTGATGGTGGTGTAGTTGACCATGCAGAGTGAACTCCTGCAGGACTTGATGGATTTTGATGTGGAAACTTCACTGCATCCACTTTGGAGGCCATGGACGGACAATTGCTGGAGAGATCTCTGGGGCCCAGGAAGCCTACCTTTTCTGCTCTGAAGGGCAATAATTTATCAAACCTGACACCAAACCGTTCACCTGCAGCCACTTCAGCACAGCCCGACGGGGCAGGTGTTTCTGGGGACCTGGGTGAAGATCAGATGTCATCTACGAGTAAACATGGAGCGTAGGTCCCCAAGATGGTCCATGGCGTTGAATGTGCCCTGGTCCCCTCGATGGAGGAAACACTGATTGCATGGCCCGGTGTCTACAAGGTTGTTAAGTATATTTTAGTTTGTCTAGACCACTCGAGCTGATTAACAGCCCTCCTCAGGGCTGGTCCGAAGGATTAGATTTATTTACAAGCATCCGTCGCTTCGAGCATGGCATCATGGATGAAGAATCCACCGCCGGCCTTGAGGTTTGCGTTGTCGCCGTCTATTTGCGGCCGCCTTTCGTTTTTTGTGAAAGAATAGCGGTTTCTGCAATTTCTGGTGGTGTCAAACCCTGATGGAAGTAACACCAGGCTGGGTTTGTCTGTCCTCTGCTGCTATGGCAGCACCTTCTTCCTGTATACCGCGCTCGTGTCCTCTGCTTCGCTTCTGCTACCAGGTTACAGGCCGCGGTGTTGTAGGTGTTGGAGGCCTTTGTGGCCTTCGTGGAGTTTGTGTGTGATGTTCACCAATCGCCCATTGAAAGGATATCCGTGATCCGTGATTTGCCCTCACTCTCCTGCGAAGGTGCTGCATGAATATTTCTCGATGTTGGGATTTCTTCCTCCAACCGCCCGCGCCGACGCCCGGCAGCATCAGAGACCTCAGAAAGGTCCCAGGCATCCTGTGATGCATCCTCCAGGGTTGGGTCATAGGTCGAGAGCGCGTTGGGCCTCCCTGGGACGGGCATGGAGTATAAAATAATGAGTTTATCTCACAAGGTCTCTGTACTTGACTTTGCTCTAGCTGCGTAGTCTCAACCATGGGGTGATTTGCTTGAAGACCCTCCAGTAGCGTTGTCATGGTCACATCCGCCTTGGTCTCTCATCTGTAATTTTCGCTCTGAAATGGACATCTGCCGCAGAAAACCAGGATGTGGGTGTTTGTCACGAGATTCGAGGGAGTTTTATCGCCTGGTTTATTGCTGCCTTGAAGGGAGGGGGTTGCAGAGGATCTAAAGGTTCTCGAATGACTTGTACTCAGTGTCTGACATTTTTCCTCACACCAAATGTGAAACATGTGCCATACTTTGTCCGTTAATGACTTGAGTACAGTCGACGTGAATCATAAATGGCGGGCTAAACTGTTCGAGTTAATACCAAATGTACCTGGAGGGGTATGCTGTAATTAGTCCGTTAGTGAGTGGGTGTTCTCCAATGAAGGAGCTTTCCAGAGGCCTAGACTCTCTGTCGCCATGTGGTTCCGTTAAAGGCTCTCTGAAGGTAAAGCAGCCGTAGTGAGTCTGTTAATGGCGAAGCCAGCTGCTTTTGTTTCCCGTCACCCCTGTCATCAGTTGTGAGACAAAAAGGTCGAACTGTATTAACTGATTTATCTACCTGGGCTCAGGTATACATAGAAGAGTGTGGACGGAAACATAGTGCCCAACCTCCGATTTGTTGTGACCTGCACTCTGAGCAACTTCTGTGTTTGTTGACAGTCAAACAAATGGCAAGCTTTAAGAGAATATACATACATTGGACAAAAATAAACGGCAGAAAGGCCAGGAAACTACATGTTTAAATAAGATTTCTTTACAATATATATATTGTAGACCATATATATATATATATATATATGCTATATATATATATATATTATATATATATATATATATATATATATTATATACACTTTCAGTATTCGCTTACTATGGCTCATCAACCGGCCTATGCTTCCAGCATTATTACTTATCCCTATTAATATATGTATTTCAACAACACTGGTATAATTACTGTACATGTACTGTATAGGCTTCCATTCCTTATGTGTACAGGGTGCGGCAAACATAACTTCCTTTTTATAATGCGTGGCAGTCTGGCTGTAGGTCGTTGGAGTATGGTTGGAAAAACGACTGGAGCGGCTGTTCTGAAAGCTTTTGTTGGAAATACAGTCAGTTGCTTTCATGCGTTGGATCACCTGAGGAGCGTGCGTTTGCTGTGACCTTTGCAACCCAGCACGCTTCTGAAATCGACTCAATCTGGCACCTGACTGCTATGTGGACCGGAAATCAGTTGTTACATGGTCACCATGTTCAGGGCAAACTGGAACGACACGAGAAGATTTTCCTCGCCCATCAGATCACCTGGAGGACATTGAGGGCAGTGAGAGCTTGCCCCTAGTCTTGCAACCCCACGGCGTTTTGTGCGCAACATGCCTACCTAGTCTTCTTGGGACTTCTTGATCGTTCAGTGAGGCGAATATCACGATGACCTTCATTACTTTTCCCATAGGATGGCTTCAGCAGTTTCTCCATACATGAATTCACTTCACGAAGGAACGCAAGTGAGGCACTTCGACAAACGTTTCTGAAGACGCTATTGTTTACTTTAGTGATGAAGCACATTTTCATTTGACTGGATGCGTCAACAAACAAAACATCGATTTGCTGACAGTTAGCTCCAAGCAGGGAATTGCATGAAAGGTCGACTACCTCCAAAGTCACAGCGTGGTGTGCAATTCCTCCACTGGAATTGTTGGTCCTTGTTTTTAGAAGAAAATGAGGTCACAGTGACAGTGAATTGAGACCAGTCCAAACATGTTGAATTTTTTTTCCACGAATTGAAGAATTGGCCTGAGGGGATCTTTGGTTTCAACAGGATGGAGCAACGGCTCAATCACTTCACTGGCATCGATGGCTGTTTTTGAGGGGAACATTTTCCGGAGCGCACTCATTTCAATAATGGGCGTTGGGCGGCCAGCCCGTCCCCCGTTTTGTCCCCTTGTGATTTTTATTTGTGGGGATAGACAAAAATCCCGTGTTTATGTCAACCGCCAGGAAGCCTACTTCAGACTTGAAGGCAGCTCAACATCCGAGAAGGCGTGTAAATAGGAGCTGATACGCTGTTGAGGGTCATGGCAAACACCGAAATCGGTATTTGCAGTGTATGGACAATGGGGATGTCATCCCTGATATGATTTTCAAAACTGTGAAACAAAACTTTAAATATATCTCCTATAATTCCTGGAAACAAAATTAAACCTTTCTGATTTATACATCTTGTTTTATTGCCTTTTGAAAAAGGAAGTTAATTGGTGCACCCTGTATTTTATTACAGATTCTGTATTGGTATATGGATCTGCTGTGTCATTGTTTGAGATTTTCTGACCATGATCATGTGGTGGGAGCATTTCAGTGTGGAGATCACATCAGCCAATGGCGCAACTGCTCTGGCGACCAAAGCTTCTGTTTCGCTCTGATTTGCTGGGTTTTCCTTTCCACAACTTCTGGCTTGAAGTTTAAAAACTGCTATTTGTGTGTGGTGATGAGCCACTTCCAGCTGGCCAACCACCTCCATCACCAAAATCCTCTTCCCCGCGCTACCATTTTCTCTGTCCACTCAGCCACAACACCATGGTTGCCGTCCAATCCAGTGGTGACTTTTTGCATTCTTTAGTTGGTTTCACCCACATGCACTATCTGCCAGTGCCACTGGACAAGAGTAATATCCTAAATTACACTGCCAAAAGAAATATGACCTGATCTAGTCAGAGCTGATGGCACCTGGGCCACAAACTCAGCCAGACGCAAATCCACAAGGGGGCATAAGCATGCAAGAACTTGTCAACGCATTTTTTCTTTTTTATTTTCCCTTTAGGAGAGTAATGCTCATTCACCTCTTAATTTTAATAATAAAAGTTTTTCTTCTTTTCAAACTGGTTGACAGTCAACTTGGCACACCATCTGTATAACATCCCTTTCAGTCGCACATTTATTTTTTGTAACATTTTATCCTCTTTTGGACATTTCATTATTTCCTGGTACACAGAATTGTTGGCAGCATTGCTTGTCCTTTCCTGTGCAGTTTTAATACCACCTTCCGACAAATTTTAATTATGACAGTCAGCGATTTTTCCATCTGCTTAGATATGATTGGTGATGTACCAATTTTTTCAATTACCTGCAACACCTGGATTTTATACTTGCCTTACTATTTTTATCATCTTCATGAATTGTATGTCTTCTCTATTAGCTAGGATTTTTTTTAACTTTTAAGGATATACCGTTTGTTAAAGAATGGTAGAATCAGTCCAACATCTGCTACAAACATTACTGCAGTTTGTCAGATCTGGTTGTTAATATCTTCTATCTTTTCTATATCACTAAGAATGTTTCCCTCTGGACTCTGCATTATCCGATTCATGTTTAATTCTTCTTGTTCTCACATACTGTCCACCACTATAGTAGTATATTTGTCCCATAAATATTTTGACATCTTTGTTAGTGGTGCTGGCTTCTACGATTTTCAAGTGGAGTATAGTTTCTATAGCAAGTTGTTGACAATTACAAAAGAATTCCTTTGTCCCTAGCCTGTAAATATAGTCAAGATAGTGCCAGTTCATTTGTAAGCATGGATCTCAGCATAAACTGGTTCTGTGATAACATTGCAGACTTTGAAATTTAGACATAATTAAGAAATACATGCACTCATGTGATACTTAATGGGTTCTAGAATTTGTTGGGATAGTTCTCTTGTTTGACTTGCAAAATAGGAACACACTTATGTTACAAGTGATTTGACTGATAAAATACTGTCCACGGCTGCCAGAGGCAAAATACACTTGGATATGTTACTACCATTGTCTAAACACATTAGTAAAACACAAATAACCAGATCAGATACAGTTTGTTGCTGAAATTTTTAGTCTTTATAACACACACACAACCACATGCTAGTGTATACTGTATTTTTAGTCTTGTGGTTCTTATCTTTCATTCAAAATATCCCCTAAAATACCCGTGTTTCCACTGATGTTAAAATTGTAACATTTTTGAAAAACCCTTTTAATTATATAAACAAATCTTATGCCCACCTAGTACTGTATTAACATAAAAAATACAATGAAAACTTTGCCTTCCCAATCCACCAACCACAGGTGATTACATCCTCTGACATGTACACAAAAGACAGGGTAGGCAGACATCCCAAGGGTCAGCAGCAGAAGCTACCAGCAGCCAAAGCAGCAAGACCAGAAACTGCAAACAGAAAGGCTCCATGGATAAAACCAGAGAAGGCACATAACTTTATAAAGTCTGAGTTGTAAAAATACCAGGAAGGAGTAAAATTGACGGAAACCCATGCCTTCCCTTTAATTTGTCTTTCTTCCATGGAAAGGCACAACTGGATGTACTTCACACCATTTGCAAGATGGTAAAACTACAAAAGACTAAGGGTGACAGTCATAACTTATACACAATCATTCTTCCTAAGGAAGGATTATGCTATTCAATTGCCCTCATTCTAACACACATCGAGAACAATTTGCAAAAACAGACCAAAAGAACTAAAACAAAAATATTCTCAAGCAAGCTCCAACTGCAGCTCCAAGATATACTGCTTAGCAAGACAAAGGAACAGTGGTGCTGCATTCCCTTGTCTCTCTCCCCCCTTCCTTTACCTGCCTTGTTACCTAGCTTCAACCAGCACAGCTTTGCCTGCAGCTAATTGACATAAAGACAAAACTAAATTTTTTAACAGTAACAATGTACCATTAAAAATAAATAAATAAATCAGATTTAAGTTTCAAAACAGCAATAGTGCAGTAGGATTAATAGAATACAGTTATGGTAATAATTTTGCTTTTAAATGATAGCATTATTTTTAAATTGTAGCATTAATACTAAAATGATCCTTGGTTTTATCAAATGCTGTTTAGTAGGTGCTAAATGCCATCCTTATAGAAAGTTTCCATTTTTAGCTTAAAGACAAAAGTATAATGCTTTGAGTCTTCATTTATTAGAAAACCTACATTGACCACTAACTTACTGTAGTTGGTTACATGACTGACTCAAGTCTCTATATTTAAACCATTTTGAAGAGAAAATTACGATTCAAAGGAAGAAACAAAAATCTTTTATCCGCTTAAACTTATTTTTCTTGGCATTCATTTACTGTGGGGAAAAAAAGAAGAAAATTATTAAAACCAATAATATAAATGAAGCACCTACTTACAATATTCACCAAGTCTGCAAAAAAATTAATTATACTTTTGAAAATGAAATACTGTATACAAATTGCAACTTTCAACTATACAGGCAGAAAACGTTATCGCAGCCTTGTGTTACTGGCGATCAAGGTTTTTGGCGCCTTGTCTAGCGACGACGATAACCAGATTTTCGTCGCTGATAACCGGTTATCGGCGCTGATCGCCTCTTATTGGCAGCGCTGATCACCAGTTATCGGCGCTGCTAACCGGGATCAATGCTATTGTCGCCGTTTTTCAGTTAGCGGCAATTTTCAGTTGTCGCCACGCCATCGAACGGAACCTCACCGATAACCGGGACTGCCTGTACTAACTAAGTAATAGGTAACTATTGTGTTAAGTAATTTGGGTGTTAATTTCAACACTGCACAAAGCACACTTGCTAGCATGTAACAAGAGCTGGGAGGAAACTGATTTAGTATGGTTAATATGAAAACTTTAAATCAAAAGGATTAAACTTTTACGCATAACAGAATTCCATTCAATATTAAAAATTATATAGCAGGCAATATTCTTGCCCAAACTGCCCTGTTGTCTTTAAAGAAGGGCTTTAAAGCAAGTCTGTCAATCTTGTTCCTTAAATTTTCAAATAGTACCATAAACACTATCAAATATTTTATTTAATAGCCTGCACAATCCTGAATTCAACCAGACTTTACTCCCTCATAGTTTAACCCTTAAACGCCGAGCCTCTATTTTACAAAAGTGTTCTGTCATATGCCACAAGGCTCGGGAGTTAGTGAAGGAAGGAAACGAAGTTTTTAAAAAAATTCACAGCACGCTTTAGTTTTTAAGATTAAGAGTTCATTTTGGCTCAGTTTTTTGACATTGCCTGAAGTTTAGTATGCAACCATCAGAAATGAAAAAATATATCATTATCATATATAAATATTGAAATATATGACAGCGCAAAAAAATTTCATATATAATTGTATACAAATCGCGCTGTGAGCAAAACGGTTAAAGCTCATGAGTTTTTTTTTCTTTCTATTGTACACTAAATTGTGATGATTTTGGTATATAACAAATTGTAAAACGATCAAAGCAACACAGAGAAAATATTATTACAAAATGATGCATGAATTCGTAACAAGTGGACGTAAAAAAGTTTTTTTTCAAAAATTCACCATAAATTGAAATATTGTGCTAGAGACTTGCCGTTTGTTGGAAAATGATAATTGATTGAATATTACTAGACGGTAAGTATTTTAGCTTACAATTGCAGTTTTCGACCATTTTGGTCGAGTTAAAGTTGACCAAAGGTGAAATTTTTTCTATTTATCGTGATTTATATGAAAATATTTCAAAACTGATGAAAGCTACAACCATGAGTTATTTTTAGCTGTATTCTACATAAAATTGCACACATTTTCATATATAAAACTTTATGTAATGAATAATATAAAACGGTGCAAACATTACGACAAAGTGACGAAAGAATTTCCGAGATGTTCGCCTAGTTACCGACGGACATAAGGAAAAGTTTTTTTTTTTTTTTTAAATTCACCATAAATCGAAATATTGTGCTAGAGACTTCCAATTTGTTGCAAAATGAAGGTAAATCATTGAATATTACTAGAATGTAAGAGTTTTAGCTTAATTGCATTTTTTCGACCATTTCGGTCGAGTTAAAGTTGACTGAAGGTTGAAATTTTGGCACATCATGATTTATATGAAAATATTTCAAAACTGATAGAAGCTACAACCATGGGTTATTTTTTGTTGTATTCTACATGAAATTGCACACATTTTCATATATGAAATTTTATGTAACAACTAATATAAAACGGTGCAAACATTACGACAAAGTGACGAAAGAATTTCTGAGATGTTCAGCAGAGTTACCACGTGCGGACGTAAGGAAAAAGTTTTTTTCAAAAATTCACCATAAATTGAAATATTGTGCTAGAGACTTCCAATTTGTTGCAAAATGAAGGCAAATCATTGAATATTACTAGAATGTAAGAGTTTTAGCTTACAATTGCGTTTTTTTCGACCATTCCGTCGAGTTAAAGTTGACCCAAGGTTGAAATTTTGGCACATAGTGATTTATATGAAAATATTTCAAAACTGATAGAAGTTAAAACCATGAGTTATTTTTTGTTGTATTCTACATGAAATTGCACACATTTTCATATATCAAATTTTATGTAACGACTAATATAAAATGGTGCAAACATTACGACAAAGTGACGAAAGAATTTCTGAGATGTTCGGGCGAGTTACCACGCGCGGATGTAAGGAAAAAGTTTTTTTTTAAATATTCACCAAAAATCGAAATATTGCGCTAGAGACTTCCAATTTGTTCCAAAATGAAGGTAAATCATTGAATATTACTAGAAAATGTAAGAGTTTTAGCTTACAATTGCATTTTTCGACCATTTTGGTCGAGTCAAAGTTGACCGAAGGTTGAAATTTTTTGTAGTCGACGTACGGTACGTCCGCTAGTCACCCGACAGACAATTTTAGTTGACTTACAATACGTGCAGTTGGCGTTTATGGTTAAATACAAAGGAATCAGATTCCAATTACCTAGCCACACTACTTTCTTACACCGTTAAATCTTGCAATTTCAAAGTGCCAAAAATACTTGCTGCACTACAAACAGCAACTTTTATGCATAACATCCTGCTGAACGTGACGTATTCAAACCCAAAGGCTTCCCCAAAACATTTTAGTGACCTACCCAATTCATATATAATTAAGGGATCTAACTGCAAAGCTACAGTATACTGTAGTTCTTAAGTACTTACTGCCATTCTATAATGAATTACTTTATTTACTACCATACCATGAGTTTACTATTATCAACAACCAAATGCTAAGGTACCATTTGAAAAACAAAGCATTCAAGAGCACTCAAGAGCAAAAACTCAAAACCCCACTTACTCCAAGACCTCATTTTTACTTCTGTAAGAGGAACAATAAATGTATCAATATTACCATTTACAAAGTCTAACCTACTACTACAATAGTACAAATATTAAAATACAGTATGTTTTAAATTCAGTTAATATATAACTTAGCTCTTAATGGTCCAGCAAATGATGGCTACTATTTCCATTGAAGAAGCATAACAAAGGAGATACTGTACCTTCTGCAACAAAGAAATAAAAAGGGCACCAATTAGTACATTAAACCTAAAGTACTTGGCATGACTTATAGTAAAATCTCATCAATTTGGTCAGCAATGGTTTACAGTAATAAGCAAAAACTTAATCCTCAATGTTCACAACCCCA
This sequence comes from Macrobrachium rosenbergii, assembly GCF_040412425.1. Classification (NCBI taxonomy): domain Eukaryota; kingdom Metazoa; phylum Arthropoda; class Malacostraca; order Decapoda; family Palaemonidae; genus Macrobrachium; species Macrobrachium rosenbergii. The sequence goes on from NC_089796.1 coordinate 23,202,549, forward strand.
CCCAATCATTTTTTTTTCTTTAATAAATACTCAAAGGTACATGTACACCTCTTAAACATGAAACATACCACCTCACTCTACCCAATATACTGTTAAGACTAAAGAAATATATGCATTACTTACTTTCTTGGTTTGGAGGCCAACTCGCCTTCTCAGTACCACGAGCCTTCTTCATTCTGTTCTTACGTTCCTTTCTGGTCTTATGGCCAATCTTCTTAATTTCAACTAGTCCTTGCTGTGAATGGGTTCAAGAAGTTTAGACCGAGTAATTTAGTGTAAAATAAAACCTACAACGCTTAGGAATTGTATGACATACACTATTCTTAAAACTGGATGAAATTTTTTATAAAAAATCAAACCATTTGTACCTTCCTCAGCTTCACTGCAATCTACTTACTCTGGCAAGGCGGTATTTTGGTTCAATCTTTTTAGCATATTCAAGAGTGTCATATATCAAAGCAAAGCCAGTGCTCTTGCCACCACCAAACTGTGTTTTGAACCCAAAGGCAAAGACGACATCACCGGTTGTCTTGTACATCTGAAAGATTCACCATATCATAGATTTAAATATGACTCAATGGCAGTTATTTTCAATAACCAGTTATTTCAAGATTTTTCTTGCAAGAATATGACTAAAGAGCAAAAGATAATACACCACTAAAATGTACAACAAAAATACTGTGTACAGAGGATTTACATACCTTAGCTAACTTGGCTTTTTAATTTCTGATTTTGGTACTGTTGCTCTACCTGGATGCAGAACATCTACAACCTGTAAAATATTTTTTTTTACTCAGAAAAGCAGAACACTGTTTACCTATAGAAGGATAGGCATCTGTACACTTGAAATGCAAAATATATATATATATAAAACTTTCAGTACATTACCCTATTGCATCCACTAACACTGACAATTTTTTTTAAACAGGCCGTACAGTACCCTGGTTGAGGACATATGGCACTTACCATCAGGGGAATAGTTTAATGACACCAGTGATTTACATTTAAATTATTATTTAACCCTTTAACGCCGAAGCCCTATTTACAAAAACGTCTCCCGTATGCCGGCTGTGTTCGGTGAGTTAGCACCGAAGCGGAAAAAAAGTTTTTTTTCAAAAATCACAGCACGCTTAGTTTTTAAGATTAAGAGTTCATTTTTGGCTCATTTTTTTTGTCATTGCCTGAAGTTTAGTATGCAACCATCAGAAATGAAAAAAAAAATATCATTATCATATATAAATATTGGAATATATGACAGCAAAAAAAAAAAACTCGTATATAATTGTATACAAATCGCGCTGTAAGCAAAACGGTTAAAGCTAATGAGTTAATTTTTTTTAGTTGTATTGTACACTAAATTGTGATGATTTTGGTATATAACAAATTTTAAAACGATCAAAGCAACACAGAGAAAATATTATCACAAAATGATGCATGAATTCGTAACGAGCGGACGTAAAAAAATTTTTTTTTCAAAATTCACCATAAATCAAATATTGTGCTGGAGACTTCCGTTTGCTGAAAAAAATGAAGCTAATTGATTGAATATTACTAGACTGTAAGTGTTTTAGCTTACAATTGCAGTTTTCGACCATTTCGGTCGAAAGTTAAAGTTGACCTAAAGTAGAATTTTTCTATTTATCGTGATTTATATGGAAATATTTCAAAACTGATAAAAGCTACAACCATGAGTTATTTTTTGCTGTATTGTACATGAAATTGCACATATTTTCATATATAAAACTTTATGTAACGACTAATCTAAAGCGGTGCAAATAGTACGACAACGAGACGAAAGAATTTCTGAGATGTTCGGCCGAGTTACCGCGCAGACGTAAGGAAAATGTTTTTTAAAAAATTCACCATAAATTTAAATATTGTGCTAGAGACTTCCAATTTATTGCAAAATGAAGTTAAATGATTGAATATTACTAGAATGTAAGAGTTTTAGCTTACAATTGCGTTTTTTTACCATTTCGGTCGAGTTAAAGTTGACCAAAGGTTGAAATTTTGGCAGTTATCGTGATTTATGTGAAAATATTTCAAATCTGATAAAAGCTACAACCATGAGCTATTTTCTGTTGTATTCTACATGAAATTGCACACATTTTCATATATAAAAGTTTACGTAACGACTAATGTAAAACGATGCAAACATTACGACAACATGATGAAAGAATTTCTGAGATGTTTGGCAGAGTTACCGCGCGCAGGCGTAAGGAAAAAAAATTTTTTTTTAGAAATTCACCATAAATCGAAATATTGTGCTAAAGACTTCCAGTTTGTTGTAAAATGAAGGTACATGATTGAATATTACTAGAATGTAAGAGTTTTAGCTTATAATTGCGTTTTTTTTACCATTTCGGTCGAGTTAAAGTTGACCGAAGGTTGAAATTTTGGCAGTTATCGTGATTTATATGAAAATATTTCAAAACTGATAAAAGCTACAACCATGAGTTATTTTGTTGTATTCTACATGAAATTGCACATTTCCATATATAAAACATTATGTAACAACTAATATAAAACAGTGCAAACATTATGACAACGTGACGAAAAGAATTTCTGGCGCGGACGTAGGAAAAAAGTTTTTTCAAAAATTCACCATAAATCGAAATATTGTGCTAGAGACTTCAATTGGTTGCAAAATGAAGGTAAATGATTGAATATTACTAGATCGTAAGAGTTTTAGCTTAAAACTGCGTTTTTTTACCATTTCGGTCGAGTCAAAGTTGACGGAAGGTTGAAATTTTGGCAGTTATCATGGTTTATATGAAAATATTTCCAAACTGATAAAAGCTACAACCATGGGTTGTATTTTGCTGTATTGTACATGAAATTGCGCACATTTTCATATATAAAACTTTATGTAATGGCTAATATAGAACAGTGCAAAAATTACAACAAAATGACGAAAGAATTTCTGAAATTTTCAGCCGAGTTACCGCCCGTGCGTAAGAAAAAAGTTTTTTTTTCAAAAATTCACCATAAATCAAAATATTTTGCTAGAGACTTCTAATTTGTTGCAAAATGAAGGTACATGATTGAATATTACTAGAATGTAAGAGTTTTAGCTTACAATTGCGTTTTTCGACCATTTTGGTTAGTCAAAGTTGACCGAAGGTTGAAATTTTTTGTAGTCGCACGCACGTACGCCCACTCGGCACCAACAGACAATTTTAGTCGACGTATGATACGCCCAATAGGCGTTTAAGGGTTAAACAATTTACAATTCAACTAATATGTAAGATGGCATAATTATAAAAGGTAAACATATAACTTTTATTGAAAATGTAAACACAAGCATGTACAGAATTCTAATTTGAGAAAATTGAATCCTGTGAAAATTACACAGATTTATCTTCTAATTTAGAATTGGCAATAAAAAGGTACAGAAGTATCATTTGCCTCAAAAACGGTGAGACAGAAGTATCATTTGCCTCAAAAACGGTGAGTTGTACTTTGTTCCGCCGCACAGGTATTGTCCTACTTACAATGGGGTTAGGTTCCAAAAACCTCATTTGTTGGAAAAATTGTATCCCGATTTTAGCCTAGCCTAAATTAGGGTAATCAGTACCCACCTATCTATACATAAATGGTAGCCTAGCCTACACTAAACAGTATACTCTATAGGTATACGGTATAGTAATTATTACTATCAGTTAATTCTGGACAAAGGAGAAACTGAACAGCACAGACAAGAATTACCCTAGCCTCACACTACAGTATACTGTACTCTATATTCACATAATGTATTAGTACTGTATTATACAAACATAACAAATATGCACCTTTTCCATGGATCTTGTAACCAGAGAACAGCTACAGGTCTCTTGAGAGGCTGTATGGGCGACTGCTATAAGCCTCTTCAGAGTGCCATTTTCTATCTACCACAAATTCCCTTATGACATTACTTAACTTGTATTATTTTTCATGATAAAACTATTTGTCTGGTGAAAATTTTAACTTTAAGAACTTTATTGAACCTATATATATTTATATATAGTATAAAATTTCCCCATAAACCAAATTTAACCTTTTGCAAAGGAAAATAGTGAAATGTATTTCTTTTCAGTCAAAGCTTGTTTTGTATTAATAGATTATAAACATGCACAATAAAAAAAAACATATATAACAGCATGCACACAAACATAGGCTATACACAAAATCACAACATATACTGTTCAGTAAGGGAAATAAAAGATGCAGCAACTCCCAAACCCTATGTCAGCACACGGCTGCCTATTGTAAATTATGGAAACACTCCCGATGTTTTTTTTTTCTTTTGAGTATCTGATGAGTGGTTGTTTAAAATAAAGGGTAATAAACATAAGAAGCAGTTATGATAACCATAATAATGAATGTTTATTTTGTACTGGCTATGTCTAATGCTCTATTTTAATAATAATAATAATCTTTATTGCAGCTCAGGGCCATATATACTGTACATGAAAGATACAAATACAATACACACAATCTACATACATAAGGTAACATGACAAAAATAATTATCAGCAGTATCCACACAGCTGCTGAAAGAAAGTAGAAAAAATAAATTCATAATAATGTTAATGACAGTAATTATATGGAGAATAATAGTAAAAAATATTAAAGGTAACAATAAAAATACAGATTACCAGGCGATTAATTTCCATCTGGGGTCCTTAGGTGGTCAGGTCCAGAAAGCTAAATACAAATATTGAACATTGCAAAACTCTACAATGATATTAAACACAGTAACAACAGAAGTAAGAATACCAAAAATAGCAAGGAACTTAGAAATATTATAATAATAATAATAATAATATGACAGATTCTGTACATGACACTTCATAACTACAAAAAATAGAAACAAGTCATTTCAAGGAACAGATGCCTCATTTATTCCATCTTTCCCTGAATTTAGATCTTCTTGCCTCACTGCTTAGGATGCTTTGTATGGCGGTGCTGCTGTTTCTCAGTCTGGTGATCAGACTGGACATTATTCGCCCTCACAATGATTTCAAGTTATCAGGCGGTTTTCTATGAACATCTGTGTGGGGTGATAGCGGTGATTGTGGGGCGTCTCAGAATGTCTGTGAACAACAGTGATCGTCTCATGGTCTCTCGGGTATAGTTCGTCAAAGGAACACCCATATATACTGTAGCAGTGCGAGCAGAAGAGCAGCAGTTTTGTTTCTACCGTTGACAGAAGGCAAACCTCCCTGCAATCATGTTGCCAGTTGCACAAGTTCTGACGCCTCTGTTCTATGTCTGCCGTATCTTTCAGGTCATCCATGCTAATGTGTCCCAAATGCGAAATTCAATACCAATTCCAAATGATGATTCCCGAAGAAAATTAGTGGTTCTGCAATATGCTTAAGCGATCTTGGGAGCAGCGACATACACTGGGTCTTGGGTTCGTTGTATAGGATATAAAATTCCTCTGCATATTGGCGGCAGGTGTCAAGGAGTTGCTGGAGACCTTGCACTGATGGGGAGATCAGAACCATATCATCAGTGCAACAGAGGTTGTTTATTGTTGTTTCATTGATAGTGCACCCGATTGGGAGTGAGTTCAGTTTGACATTCAGGGCATCTGTGTACATGTTAAACAGGTACAGAGAGAGAATGCCCCTTGCGAAGACGTTTAGGGAGCCAAAGGTGTACGACAGTGCGTTACCCATTTGACACAGATTTGCTGGGTGGAGAACCAACAACATAAAATGCCAATTAGATATATAGGTGTGCCTCGTTTGTGCAGCTTCAAGTAGTTTACTCTGTCAAATGCTTTTCTCATATCTACAAAACACAGGAAAAACAGGAGAGGCTGATGATAGGTAACAGTGCAGCAATTCCTTCAGGATGTAAATGCAGGTGTCGGTTTTGAGTGGTTTGCTTTAAAGCCAAACTGGTTGTCAGTAGTGTGTAGAAAGGGGAGAAGTCTCACTAGAAGAATGGACTCAAGTATCTTCGACGCAATTGTAGTAATTGCAATCGATCGATAATTGCCAGGGTCAGCTACATCTTTTAGCTTCTTTTATTAATGGTATTAAGTGAACTATGAGTAGGGAGTCTGAGTGAAACTGGTGAATTATGCACGCATTTCATGAACAGAGCAGCTGGCAAAATGTAAATTATCGGATGGCAGAATTTGAAAGCTTCAGCAGGCAGACCATCGCAGCCGGGCGATTTATTATTAGGTAGGTTGTTTATGGCCTCGCTGATGTTACCGGGCGTATACGATCGGCAAAATGAAACAATATTATCAGTAAGGTTATTTACATCCCTGCTGGAGTCTTGATCGTTTATGCAATTCAGGACAGTGCTGAAGTGATCGCCCCACATTCTTGCAATAGCCTCATCACCGACGGCTTCTCCTACTCTCTGTGATAGCTTTTTAGTTTTGGGATTTAGGGGTTGGATGTCCTTCCTTTGGTGGGAGTAATCGCCAGATTCTAATTTCCTAGACATTGCATCAGCTTAGTTGTTTTTCCTTCAGTCTGCAATGCTTAAGGGTAAGTGTGAACTGCTTTCGCCTGCCTGAATGTGTATAAAGATCTTTAAACAATTCATTCCATCCAGGCACATTACGACAATTGCCTTGACGAGTTCTGCTGGAGGCCAGCATAGCAGAAATTATATTCGAATAGAATTCTTTCAGATCTCTCCTGTGATGATCGTTTCTACATTTTGGGTTAGTGCGCAGTAAGGTGTCTGGCGATTGGGCTACTGACTGCAGCCTGGTTTCCATGGTTTCCCTGAAGGATCTGGTTTTCTGTTGGTTTTTGAAACCCCAGTTAACAGCAGGTGGGTGATCAGTTAGGGGGTTCATGGTAGGGAGGGATGGGGTACTGAATGACACCTGTAAGGGGATGTGATCACAGCCCACTGAAAGATCGTAGCAAATGTTGCAGGTCACAATAGTCATGAAGTTGAGGGGACGTGATGCAGTGGTCCAGCCAGGCAGTTGTAACTGTGTCCGTTCTGTTCTGTACATAGGTATAGGAGGAGGGAGGGAGGAGCATTACATCACTAATTTGGAGAGCATGATTTTGACAGAAGCGAGAAAGTTTATTATAAAACTGTTTTGTGAGGTGAGAATTAAGGTCCCCAATTATACAAATATGATCAGCAGTAGAGTCAAGAATAATGCTGTGTAACTCACCTAGGATCATGCAATACTGATCAAAATTATCTTTCTTTTCCCAGGGCATATAAACGTTAATTATTAGTATCTTAAGAGTCCCCTACTGTCACTTGAAGCCCCAGCAATCTATCACTCCTACAGGCCAACACATTCACCATATTGTCTAGCAGTTTGTGCCACAGGAAAGAAAGGCCCCCCTTCGGGCGACCAGTTACGATGTGATCTGTAACATGCATCGATGAGGTCAAGAAAAGCTCTGAAGTCTTCATGCACTGAATCACAGATGGCAAGGTCAAGAGGCCAGAGGAGCGTTTCTTGCAGAGCAATGAAGCCTTTGAAGTTTTTGCAGAACATGTTTAAGGGAGGAATGTTCCACTTGAGACCAAAAATATTCCAAGAGATTATATCTAGTGTATCCATGGCAGCTCACGAAGATGGGAAATGTATGAGTTGATCATTTGGGTGGATGGGGGATTGGCAAGTGAGGGTGGGCATTCACTCGGCTTGGGAGGATGGCTGGCACTTGTGGTAGAAGGCGAGTCTGCACCTGAACCCCTACTTGGGGTATCAATAAGTTCCCCTGGGGGAGGTTGGTCCCGGATTAGGTTGTATCTTGAGACTTATGTTAGGACCGAAATTCTCGCCTTTAAGAACACTGAGGTGGTGAACTAAGCGAGTAATCCCGTAGGTCAAAATAAGCAAGTAATCCCGCAGGCCACTTCATGCTTAATTTTGCATGGGAGTTCATGGGAGATGAGAGCGTCGGAGCCCGTGAGAAACTTAACTCTCTCTACTATGGCATCTAGCTTCACCGATGACTGTAAACTGTGAATCACGTGACATCTCCTCTCAGGTTTTGGGCGAGGTGATTTACGAATGCTGGGCTGTTCAGCGGACACTCAAGATGTTCTTTTTTTTTTTTTATTTTACTTGTTTGTGTCTGCCAGCCCCAGTCCCTTCATGATCAATCACATCTTCACCCATGACGGGGGGGTTGGGGGAGAGGTAGGGTCTGAAGACTCATGAGGGCTGGTGATCGTCACTGAAGATCTATCTCCCATGGGAGCCACTCGGGAGGGAGAGGAGGTTGGGGGTTCATCGGTCCTCTCCGATAGGTCTACAGGTGATGTGGGCACTTTATCCGAGGAGGAGAGGGCAGTTCCCTCATGGGAGGGTATGGTCACCTCAACTTCGAGTCGCACCCTCACTTCTCTCATGTTGGGAGGCGAGGAAATGATAGATGCCTCATTCAAAGGAGTCTGGTGGCCTGCTGTGCGATTTGTCTAATGATTCCTGCACTCCTTTGATTGCATCCCAGATCCATGAAAGATTGTTATTTGTTTCCACAGTTTTAAGACTGCTGAGTGATTCCTGTAATCCTGATCACGTCCCAGATCTGTGAAAATTTGTCTCGTGCTTCCTCAATTTTTTTCTAAGGTTTTGTCAATTTTTTCTGAGAGGGATTTTGCTTTTAGAAAGGCATTTTTTGCCGTATGGTACACTGCAGGTAGGCTTAGATCAGCAGGCCCCCTTTGGAGGCAGATTGTAAGGGTCACCGGCGTAGATTTCCACCAAGCAGGTCTTTAGCCACTTAGTGATATATGATACTTTCTTCTGAGAGGATAGGCTTTTCGTGGGTTGCTCCTGGAGAATGGTATCTGGTATCAGGTCTTTGTATTTTGCACATGCAGAGTTAATATCCTAGTTGGAGAAGGCTGCACTGACAGAGTGTATAGTTGACTCGACATCTCCACGGTTCGATGGTATTGGATAAAGTAAAGACAATTGTTCGCGAGTACAGAACTTTGGTGTGGGGCACAGGTATCATTAGGTGCCAGGGTCACTGGCACAACGGTTGGAGGTTGGTCAGATGACATTTTTGTGGTAAAGGGAGGGCCAAGCACTAACACATACACAGCACTCTATTACCAGTTTCCCAGGGCCAATAGGCTTCAAGAAGTTAGTTTCCCAGGGCCAATAGGCTTCAAGAAGTTGAAACTTGAAAAATCCCGAAGGCATTCCATGAGGTATAATCACCAAGAGCGAAAAACCCCTTTTTGGGTAAAAAAAAAAGTGAGAGGTCTCCAACACGTCTGCCCCCGACACACACACACACGACCGAGAAAGCAACTTACAACCTACTTTACAATAATAGCAATGGTAATAATAGTTACTATATGAATAAAGGAAAAATACCTACAAAGCAAATAAAACATTTGTAAACAGTAAATGCTACTAAAGCAACTAGAAAGATCATTAATTTTTTGAGTACAGAAAAAATTCCATATTCTAGGATTTGAAAATATAAAGTAATTTTCATTATCATTACGATCTCTGATATACAGTATAATAAGTTGTAATGGTTACTTGTCAAAAATGGGCTGAAACATCATAATGTAACAAGGAGTGAAGTAAAAATACGTTATCCCCTACCAGGCCCAACAACAAGCCCATTATACCTAACTCCCTCCTCACCCATGTGTGACAACTGACAGACCCACTACCCATGGTACTGCACTACCTATCCATCAGGCAGAATGCCACTTCGAGCAGTAAAATTAAGTCTGATGGTTTATAACAAAATATCAAAGAGAAAGAAGAAAACAAATACTTTGATGATACATGCACGAAGTAATTACAAAGGCGTTGGTAAGGTTATGTACAGGCAGTCCCCGGGTATCGGTGAAGGTTCTGTTAAAATAAGTATACCTTAGTTTAACCAGACCACTGAGCTGATTAACAGCTCTCCTAGGGCTGGCCCGAAGGATTAGAGGTTCCGTTCCCGACACTGATGATAGCTGAAAATCACCAATAACTGAGACAAGCACCATAAAACCGGATCGCCAATAACCAGGGACTGTCTGTATTAGGTTCTGAGGAGTAGTATTTTTGTCAAGATATCCGCAACATTGGACTGTTGTAAAATGATACTGACACATTTCTCGGGTTAAAAAATCATGCTTTACTGCATCCAATGATATTGTATGTGTTCTCATATTACTCTTGTATTATAAAATACAAACAGAGATCAATGTTTTGGTTTGAAAGTAAGCTGATGGCGATTACGAGGCAAGTTTATTTCGCCATATTTAACTCAATTCAGAGCGAATTTTCTTGCTTCCAGTTAGCGTAAATGAATCTCTATATACTTTATTTATATGGGACAAGGTTATTTTTCGTTATACAAAGTATTTTCAAGTCGAACTATGACCAAATAAGTCTCGTTGCGAACAAATTTTTTTTTTTTTCGTTAACAGATGGCTTTGGGGCATGTTTTTTTATGTAAAAAAAATAAAGATTCCATTCACTGTTTTCATTTGATTTCATCATCGTACGAGATTTATATATTTGTCGTTTATCAGTGTGAAAACAACAGTAAAATGTGTTCTTTCATGCCCAGTAGTTTTGATTAAAATACTTTTCATCCATGTTGCCGATGCATGATAATTTATAGTCATTAGCAGCTTGAACATTGTCTTCTCAGCTTCAACCACAACTTGCAGCTTAAATTTAGCAATATCTTTCCTTGCCAAACTTTTCTTCATAGCGAATAGAAGTATGCAGTAATACAAAAATATATCAAGTCCTATTCTACTTAACGTCATTTGTAACATAACTATGGTAATTGTTTACTACCGTACGATGGTTGAAATGCAAGCCCAACAGCTGTTGCTATCAGATTTGCTTGTTCATAGCAAAACAACTGTTTCTCGTTCTGTTGTTTATGGCTGTACGCATTTACACAAGTACAGTATAAAAATACAGTGGACCCCTGCCTAGTTCCGGATTCTCAGCTTCACCTATTCATGGATTTCTCTGTGGAACATAAATACACATTTACAGAAACTACCATTTGCGTATTTTTCATGTAAAAATATTCATTAATTATTGTATTTTCTTGTTATTTTTGCAACTAAACGCATCTTTTGTGACAAACTATTAAATACTCGGGTATAAACATTTTTAAGAGGGTTTTTTAAGTGTGAAGTATCAAAATAGGCAGTTATAAGCATTTTGAGGGTGTCATAATTTAAGTGATTTTAAATATTCGCAAGTTGGCGAAATAATCTGCTAATACCAGGGTCAACTGTACTTTCATCATCTTTACTTCTTTTTAATTAACTAGAAGAAGGGATAAAGAGACGGAGGAAAAGAAGTTAGCTCCACTGTGATTTGGTCTCTCGCTGCTGGCTGCACCTGCCACATGTGAAATTTTAAGAATATTTTCAATATATTATCATATCGGGTATTAATTAAAAACCCCAATCGCAAAAATCGAATCATTACAAGCAGAATTTTTGTAACTTGAGCACTACCTGTACTGTATACATACTTATATTTTGAAGGGCAATATTAGCATGGCAGAAACAGTAGTTGGGAAAGAAAAATTCTAATCATAGGATGAATATAATGTGGATACAAAGGGAGACCAGATTTATGTGTGATGTAAGTCTTAATGATACATGGGAGTCTTCAAAAATGCACAACATGCAACAATCCTAAAAATTCTTTAATCTGCTTATAACTACTGCAAAAAAGGTTGATTTTAAATACAACTCATCTGCAAAAGTATTCCACACCAAAATTTTATGCATTTTGTAGATAAGAACCTTTCTAAGTCTTAGCAAAAATACTTTTCTTAAAGCAGTTTTCTTATTCTAGACTGACAACAGTAGTATTTGCACATGCCATTTTATCTATCTAACAAGAACACTTGTTTTTGATCCACTTAAACAATTATTTGCATTTTGTAAGTACCCACTTAGAGGCAATAACATTATTTATGAACAATGGAACCATATGTTAGCAATTTTTTGTGAAATCAAATTACTGAGCATTTATTACTACTTTTATTAATAAAAGCAAAACATATCATCCTCTATTTCTATACAGGCATTTGTAACCCTGACAAAGAATAAAGCAAAATATTTTTTCTCCACTTTTTCCATTGATCAAAAATTTGACCACATTCAGTGGATTTACGTTATACCTTTTTGTAAAGAAAAATATCTCAAACTTGGGCCAGACTCTCACAACAAATTTTGTTGTGTCTACTAAAGAAGCCCAATGATGTTGCATAAAAACAACTATCAAACCCATGTGGCTATATTGGGCTTTAGAACTTTCATTTTAGGTTGGCATTTCCAATTAACAGGTGTTTAAAACAATCATGGAAGACCATCTTAAAAACCCATTAAAATGTTGCTTGTTATTTACAAAATTACCAGCCTCAAAACAGTAATAGTAAGCCCATCCCCACCAGCCTATAAAAACTACGAACAAAATAGTACATTCTTGTGGCATCCCCAAGCATACAGCCTGTCAAATATGGCCCCCCGAGGTTACCACGTTGAAATATATTCATCTGAAATTACAGCCATGGACCAACAGTTTTGATAGGTGAAGGGCATCCTCAAGAGATCCGAGAGAGAAGAAGAGAGAGATTCAAAGAGAGAGAATAAGAGAGAGAGAGAGTTTTGATGTAAAACCATTAATAATGCAGCTAGTCGGCTACTTTCAATGCACCCAGAGCATTAAAAGCAAACAGACCATGAAATTTTTATTTTAGTGGTTTCACCGTGTTTATCAGACAGATTTTCGTAAATGAAACGCTGTCAAGAACGGACATGCCGCAAACCGGAACCCTTGGCTGAACTAAAGTAACTCTGAACTTACCTTTCAACATATGATCATAATTCCAGACTTCACCAGCTTTGCTAGGAGCCGGTTGGTCAGGAAAGGGTCCGATCGTAGCCGCATTTTCTCTGAGCTTTGGCAGAAAATAGAAAATGCATCTAAAACAACAGGTCTGCAAATGATCAAAACACGACAAGACTTACTGTAGTTTTAAAACAAAAAATTTCATTTTAATTAACAGTCAACTTTTTGGTACATCAAGATTTGAAATCTAAAAAAAAAAAGTCCTTCAGATAATAATCAGTTGCAAAAAGGCATAAAACATTAGAAATTTATGTACAAGTTGTCTTGGAACAGGTCTATTCCAAAAAGGTAATTCCAAAGGTCCTCCAAACACATCTAATAGAACTACAATTTGGCATAATTTTTTTTGGTTGACATTTACCATGACATAGCAGTTGATTGTGATGGTACCTCCCTAGTTAGCAATACAGGACGACATGCATTTCTTGTTTCCAAAGGACAACCTTTAATCTTTTATGAACCAGTCATGACAGCCATTCCTCTCTATCTAATATTCAAGATTTATTACTAGGAAGACAAAGAAGACTTATACTTTGCAGAGATGCTACTGGTTGCAGGCCCAACCAGCATACTTTGAAACTGATACTTTTAAATGTTTTACCTTGGCAAACCACACCCAGCCAATCCTTTGTGCCAAGCCTAAAGTATGCACTATTATGTCTTTGATCAACATAACTTCAAACAAATTGTCTTTTCCATAGATCCTAATGTGGACTAAAAAAACACTCAAGAGTAAAAGAACCTGCTTTATTATATTTTCCATTCTATGAAAATCATTTTGTTGTGACATTGTTTTTTTTCTCATGATGATTATCCTTTCAAAATCAATAATTGCAATTTTATAGCAAACTCCTGTATTTTGTTTAAAACTGACCTTCAATCAGTGTTTTTATATGCATTTCAAGTCAACTTCTCAAATTATTTCCAATCATATCTCAACTTTTTTTTTTACAGCAATGAAATTATAATGACCTGTTACAGGTAAAAAAAAATTAAGATTCAACTAGGTCTCTGAAGACTGTACTATTTTTCACACTGGTCGAGGAAAACAAGGATTACATCATACACACTTGATCTAGGGAAAAACATGGACAAGATTTTTCTGGATTGCAGGTGTAATTCTTGAAATAACACATTCATTAACCTGATAAGATCTGCAAAAGGTTTTGGAAAAGGTCTTTTACCAAACCTCTTGGAGAAATTAAAAAAGTATGATACTGCATTCCTAACTATATGATACTGAATATTTCTAACAGGTCTCCACGGGAAGGCTACACCTAGTACACTGAATAGGTCCAACAAATCAAATGTCTGGAAGATTCTAGTATTGATTTCACCAACTAACTTCAATTGGGGGAAAAACTGCAAGCTCATGGGTTTTGTTCAAATTTCTTTACAAAACATCTGAACTTCAAAATTGAAGCTGCAAAAACCTTGCTTCCAGTAACAGTGATTTACTTAGTTTAAAATATTGCTGAGTTGCAAAAAAACAAATTTTTTATTGGGACCTACAATTTTACTTTTGGCCGTCTGATGGAATGAATAAAACAATGCAGTTATGAACCTGGAATGGTCAAAAATCTGTGCCATACAAAAACCTCAAATTGTCCAAAATCATGGCAGTACAAAAACACAAGTTAACATCAAAAAAAACTCCCCAACTCCTAATAATAAAAAATTTCAAAAGTACTGGCTGACTGAAAAACTGTATAAACTAAAAAACACCTACCAAAAATGGGTGAAGCACAAAAAAAAAAAACCAACAACTATGTAATCCATTAAACTCTGGACAATTCATGTGTCGCCTGAAACTCCAAGGCCTGCAATTCAAAGGGACCCAGATATGACAAAAACCTTCATATCCAACAAAATCCAGGATGGAGTGGGTTTGAGCTCTCAAAGCCTGAAACTCAAAAGAAACCTGAAATATCAGAGACAATGGAATAGTGAGCTAGACTATGGCAGTTGAAACTAAGAACTTTACCTGCTGAAATAATAAAAATCTTAGTTTTACAAAACCACTGAGCTGATTAAAAGCCTCCCAGGGCTGGCCCAAAGGATTAGACCTATTTTAAACAACAAAACTGAGAACCAACTGGTACTTAGCAACGGACTGAAACTTAAACCCTGAACTACAAAAACCTGAACCTAGAAAAATGAATTTCTATCACCAAAAATAAAACTCTCTAAACTACATCAAACTATGGAGACCTGAAACTACAAAAATAGGCCAGCTCAACCGACTACAAAAACGAAGAGCTAAAAACTGAACAAGAATTTAAAGTAACATTTTAAAACGACAAAAATGAAGATGATATTTAATGATAAAATAAGGTTTGTTCATACTTACCTGGCAGATATATATAGCTGTATTCTCCAAGGTCCGACAGAATTTCAAATTTCGCGCACACGCGAGTGGCCGTCAGGTGGTTAGTACCCATTCCCACGCTGGGAGGCGGTATCAGAACCATTCCCATTTTCCATTCAGATTTTCATAGTGCTGTTGTCTCCTGAGGGAGGAGGGTGGGCATCATTTAATATATATCTGCCAGGTAAGTATGAACAAACCTTATTTTATCATTAAATATCATTTTGTTCATGAAACTTACCTGTCAGATATATATATAGCTGAATCGCACTCATTGAGGTGGGCAGAGACAGCATAGGATTGAGAAACAAAACAATGTAGATGATTACATCTTGGTTCTTACCTTTTAGCATAGCTGACTTCGTGATTACTGTCACCCAAGTCTGCGTCTGCTTTACTGGAGTTTCCAACCAGGTAGAGACCTATATGGTTGGAGAGTTCCAGACGATCTGTCAACGGGACGGACCACTATGTGCCCAGATCACCCAGCCCTCAAGAAGGAAGCAAAGAGACAAAAATAACCACCTGGCCTACCAAACATCGTGACTAGTTAAAAACTAAGGAAAAGGGAAGACTGCCTCACAGTCTACCCACAACCATAAAAACACAACCAAAAAATTTTAAAACTATTCCTAACCATACATTTAAAGGATAGGATGGGTACTGCCTCCTTCTCCCTAAGATCGTACCAGCGAAACGTATGGGTCCCAATGAACAGCAAGACTCATACACTGTTCTTACGTCCCTTAGGTAATGAGAGGCGAACACAGAATGACTTCTCCAATAGGTGGCATTCATAATATCGTTCAGAGCCATGTTCTTTTGAAAGGCTACTGACGTTGCAACAGCCTGAACCTCATGCGCTTTAACTTTCAAAAGTTCAAGTCACTCCTGACAACTTATGCGCTTCTTGAATGGTGGACTCAAGAAGAAAGCCAGCGCATTCTTTGACATGGGGACGTCAGGTCTTCTCACTGAAAGCACCATAACCTATCCGCAAGACCTCTTGACTCTTTTGTCTTGTCCAAGTAGAACTTTAGAGCCCGAACAGGGCATAGCAGTCTTTCTGGTTCCTGACCCAGAATACCCACCAAACCTTTCAATTCAAAGGACTTGGGCCAGGGTGAGACGGGGTTCTCATTCTGGCAAGAAACGACGGTTGGAGAGAACACACCGCATCGTCCTCCTTTAAAACCAATTGACTTAGATATTGCATGAATCTCACTGATTTCTCTTTGCAGTAGCGAGAGCAACTAAAAATAAAGTCTTCTTTGTTAAGTCCTCAAAGAAGCAGCATGAAGGGGTTCAAAGGGCTTTGCATCAGGAACTTAAGAACTACGTCCAAATTCCAAGATGGAACCAAAACTGAGGCACCTTAGTCGCCTTAACGACCTAATGAGGTCATGCAGGTCCCATTGTTGGCTTATATCTATTCCTCTGTGCCAAAGACCGCCGACAACATACTCTTATATCCCTTAATACAGAGACTGCCAGCTTCGGAACTCCTCCCTAAGAAAAGAAGGAAGTCTGCAATCTGGCTCACAGTGGTCGAGGAAGAGGAAATCCCTGCGCTTACACCACTGCCTAAATAACGCCCACTTCGACTGGTAAACCGCGATCGAAGATGTTCTCCTGGCTCGCGATCGCTCTTGCCACCTCTTTCGAAAAACCTCGCCTCGCCAGCATTTCGATAGTCTGAACGCAGTCAGACCGAGAGCAGAGAGGTTTTGATGGTATCGTTCAAGTGGGGCTGTCTGAGTAGATCTGGACGAAGGCAACACCCTCCCGGAAAGTCTACCAGAAGCGACATTACCTCCGGGAACCATTCCTTGTAAGGCCAATACGGAGCGATCAGAGTCATCCTTGTATCTTGCGACGACGCTAACTTCCTGACCACTTCTCCCAGGATCTTGAAGGGAGGGAAAGCGTAAAGGTCCAGACGAGACCAGTCCCAAAGAAGGGCGTCTATTGATACTGCTCCTGGATCCAGGACAGGAGAGCAGTAGAGCGAAGCCTGTTGTTCTTTGATGTTGCAAACAGGTCTACTGGGGTCGACCCCATAAACCCCACAGTTTTTGCACACCTCCTGGTTCAGAGTCCACTCTGTCGGGAGCAGTTGATGACGACGACTTAGCAGGTCCGCTCTCACGTTCTGAACGCCTGCTACAAACCTCGTCAGGATCGTAACGTTCCTGGAACTCGCCCACAACAGGATCTCTTTCGCAAGTACAACAGGAACGAGAATGAGTGCCTCCCTGCTTTTTCAGGTAAGCTAGAGCAGTGGTATTGTCCGCGTTTACCTGGACTGTGCGCGACCGACACTTGATCTTAAGAATCGAAGGGCTAGAAAAATCGCCCCTAATTCTTTCATATTGATATGCCAGGTCACCTGTTCCCCTCTCCAGATGCCTGACACTTCTCTCTTGCCTCAGTGTTGCTCCCCACCCCGACATTGACGCGTCGGAGAACAACACTAGGTCGGGGTTCGAAGGCTGAGAGACACGCTTCTGAAAGCTTCGAGGATCCAACCACCACCTGAGATGCTCCCTTCACTTCGAGGAAAGTTTGAGAGACAACTGAGATTTTCCTTGTCTTCCAGTTGTCTTGCAGGAAGAACTGAAGAGGCTCTGAGATGTAGTCTCCTAGGGAAACAAACTTTTCCAGTGAGGAAATGGTCCCAGCAGACTCATCCACTCCCTCACCGAACATGTTTCTTTCCCTAGGAAGGCCAGGACTTTTCCGTAGCACAGCTGTTGACGTTCGGGACGGAAAAGCCCGAAAGCCACTGAGTCCATCTGAATCCCCAGATACACGATGGACTGTGTTGGGGTCAGGTGTGACTTTTCGGTTGACCAGCAGGCCGAGTTCTTTTGTCAGGTTCAAAGTTGTTGAAGATCCTCCAGACACCTCCCCCTCGATGGCGCCGAATCAGCCAGTCGCCCAAGAGACACACACGCCTGCCAGATGCAGCCACCTTGCTACATTCCTCATGATGACGGTGAAAATCATGGGAGCTGTGGACAGGCCAAAGCAAAGAGCTCTGAATTGATACACCTTTCCCTCAAGACGAACCTCAGGAACTTCCTTGACTGAGGATGTATCGGTACGTGGAAGTACTCGTCCTGAAGGTCGAGGGATACCATCCAATCCCCCTGGTCTTAAGGCTCCTAGAACAGACTGCGCTGTCTCCATCTTGAAAGTTTCTTTCACGACGAAGTTGTTCAGGCTGCTGACATCCAGCACAGGTCTCCAACTTCCCGACTGTTTCGGGACCAGGAACAGCCTGTTGTAGAAGCCCGGGAATTCCAGGTCTAAGACCTGTTCTACTGCTCTCTTGACTTGAGCATTTGTCGCAGCAGGTCGTACAGGATCTCTTGTTTTTCTGGACCGTACGACGGAGAGGTCCAAGGGTTTAAAGGCTTAGGGAGGGGGAGAAAGGAAAGGGATCTTGTATCCTTTCTCTAAAACCGGAAGGGACCAACTGTCTGCCCTCTCACTTTCCAGGCTTCGGAAAACGCAAAAGCCTGGCACCCACCGGTATCTGGAGGAGAATCACATCACTTCTTGCCCTACCTCTAGCAAGGGCTTTTCTCGAGAGGTTCTTTCCTCGAGAAGAAGGCTTTGAGGATGATCCGCACGAAGGGCTTCTTCATCTTGGGTGAATGTTGACGGGTTTGACGCCGCCGAGGTCACAGGAAACCGCAGGGCGCTCGATGACTGAGCCAACAGGTCCTGTGTGGTCTTCTCTTGTAAGCTTGCAGCGATGTCCTTTACCATCGGCCGGAAAAGATGACTGAAAGGAGCAAACAACAGTTTCTCCTTTCTGTGCCAAGGAGACGGACTTGAGCGGAAACCGCAGAAGAGAGACTCTTCTTGAGCACTCCAGTCGCAAAGCGCGAGGCCAATTGTCAGAACCATCTCGGACCGCTTGTCCATGCAAGACAAGATGCTCAAAAGGTCCGACAGGAGATCGAGTCCTGACTCTGAGACTTAAGGTCCAAAGCTCCAAGGCACCAGTCAAGGAAGTTGAAAACTTCTAATCGTCTTGAAAAGGCCCTTCAAAAGATGGTCCATCTCCGTAAGAGTCCAGGGAATCTTGGCCGTCGACAGATGAGACCCCTACTGAATCAACGAGAGAGGCGAAGTCTCCTTAGATGAGGAAGGAAGACGTAAGCCCAAGTCTTCTCCGGTCTCATACCACACGCCGCTTACCGAGAGTCTTGAAGGGGGAAGGCGAAAGAAGACTTTCCTTGAGCTTATGGGAGTCCATCCACAAATGGACTTTCTTGAAGGCCCGCTAGTGGAAAGCGATTTAGTCATCTTCAGAAATCCTGGGGCTTTCCTAGACTTAGTCGAAGTCAGTTGAGAAGGAGGAGAGAGGTACTGCGGCAGAAACTTGTCAGGAAACAATTCCTTCAACAGCTTGACGAGAATCTGGTAGTCGGACGACGAGGACTGATCCTTCAATAATCATCTTCAGACTCCGAGACCTGAGTCTATCTCCAACATCGGGCGGGAAGAGCAGAGAGAAGTTGAGAGGAAACACGCCGCAGGGACCTCTGCTTTGAAGAGGAACTGGCGTGCAAAGCAGCTGGAGAAACCAGGAACCACGAGAGCCGACAGCAACGGCAGGTGGAGCGTCTTGAAGGGAGTCAAAACGTCCATCGGGCGCCACGTCTGGCAGCATGACGAGCTTCTTGAGCGTCCAACCGGCGCCACGTCTGGCAGCATGATTAACGCCTGATCGCCCTTAGAGCCGCCACGTCAGCATGACGAACGCCAGGAGCCTGACGAAAGGCCATCAACAAAATGGGTGAACGTGACGCCCAGAACGGGAAGGGAGGGGAGGACGTCCTGGGGTGACGCCAAGACGATCCTCCTCAACACCCTCCGGGGGACGAGTCTAGGGTTCCTTCCACGACGAGCAGGCGAACGACGAAGGTGACGAACGAGGAGCAGGAGAAGGAGAACGCCTAGATCTTCACTGGAAGTCTAACATCCTTCCGACGAGGACGACCTGGACTTCTCTGCAATGAAAGAGGAGAGTTGCTGCTGCATGGAGGCAATATGGGTCCTCGTTGGTGACGCCTCTCTCTGGAGAATTACGGAACCTGGAGGCAGAAGGACGAGGGGCGTCCTAACTCTTCTCT
The DNA here is from genome assembly GCF_040412425.1 of Macrobrachium rosenbergii. Lineage (NCBI taxonomy): Eukaryota > Metazoa > Arthropoda > Malacostraca > Decapoda > Palaemonidae > Macrobrachium > Macrobrachium rosenbergii. Next base: position 23,222,917 of record NC_089796.1, read on the forward strand.
TGAGGAGGGAGAGCTCTTGGCGCCAAAAACGCCTTCTTCGGATGACGTCCGGTACTTCTTTGCGGGGGAACGCATCCCACAAACTCCCAGGAGCACAGAGTAGGAGAGAGGGAAGTGAAGCGCCCTCCTCCTAAAAGCTTCTCTTAAGAGGGCGAGAGTCATCTGACGGTTCCAACCCCTGCATGGGGAGGACGTGTCAGAAGACGAGCTAGAAGCAGTCCTTCAGGACCCAACACGAGTTCGGCGCCTGGGCAGCCTGGGAACGTCTTCAGGACCTGCAGGAAGGGACGCCAGGACTGGTGGGGTTCCCCGTCACCCTCCTTCGGCTTTCGACATGCTCTCCCTGAGTCCTGGGAGTCCAGCAGAGGTCCAGGCCAGAGGCATGATGGGGCCGGTCTGACGCCCTTCCACTGCACTCGGGGGCACTAGTCACTTCACAACACTTTTCTTGGAGAGCTGACACCTTAGATTCTAATGCACGAATCGATTCCATCATAGTGAAAGCATATTAGTCTCCACTGGCACGATCTCAGGGGCTGAGACAAAACCACAGGTTAGGATCTAAAGGTACAGGGAGTTAGGGTGACATCAACACTTCCGCAAAAGAGAAGCACTCCTGAGAAGACCTCCTCAGTCGATCACGCTCCAACTTCTCTCACATATTTATCATAACGCTCTCCATTCATTTTCAGACAAAGAAGCACATTCATCACACCTATCATTCAACATGCATATATGCTTCCTACAGTTAGAACATACAGTGTGAGGGTCAACCGCAGCTTTCGGCAACCTCACCTTACATTCAGACATCACACATGCACGGTAATCAGCGCAGAGCTAGACCCAGACATAATGATAATCTAATTCAAAACCAAAGAAAAAAGTCAAAAAAAGCGTATGCCGATCTACCGATCCAAAGTCAAAATACCAAAAGACAATGAGATACTCAAGAAAAAAGCAAATCCTATGACGGAGGTGCAGACAACAGTTGTTGACAACACGCGACAGAGAAAATCTGAATGGAAAATGGGAATGGTTCCTGATACCTGCCTCCCAGCGCGGGGAATGGGTACTAACCACCTGACCAGCCACTGCGTGTGCCAGCGAATTTGAAATTCTGTCGGACCTTCGGAGAATACAGCTATATATATATCTGACAGGTAAGTTTCATGAACAAACTGTAAAGCAGTCTTAGAAGATCTCACATTAAAGAAACAATAATTTGGGGTTGAAAATCAGCAAAACACTTTAAATTAGGTAAAACGGTAAGGGGGACCAGTAGAAATTCGGGTTTTGGGTGCAATATAAATGGGAAAGGTTTGCAAATGACTGTTGTATTTCCAAGAATAGATCCAGGAACAATTAAAAATTCAAAAATAAAAGATTCAATAAATGGTCAGGAAGCAACATCAAATGCACTTCATTCTGCATTACTATTTTACAGCAAGAGTAATCACCTGATGCACTCCAACTGAGAGAATAGTATTTAACATCAGCCAGTAATCCACAAACCAGTTAATGCAAAAAGAAGTGACGCCTGTTATTTATGTTAATCACAAACTTAACAAGAATTTAAGTTAAGATTTCTCCACTGGGATATTTTCTGTAACCCCGGCTTACGACGGTTCCGGGCAAGAACATTACCACCTGCCAGAACATACGAGCGGTTGCCAAGAATATTTATTATAAGGCCAGCGCCATTCCACCACCTTGTTTCGTTTTTATCGACGCAGCCCGGTAGTGAAGTCGAGCAGACTATGGCAGTTGATGCTTTTCAAGTGTTGTTTAAATCCGTTTTCTGGTTTGGGTAATATTTTCAAAATCCGGCTGCAGCTAATCTGTAAAATACCTTGAACTGTGACGTTTTTGCAGGGACCCGTTTTTACCATCATGGGCCTTGAAAGGTCAATTACAGTTTAGTTAGCGCCAGCTGACAAAATATTACTTTAATTTGGTAATTCTAAGTTGTCCGGACAACGACCTATGGCAATTCGTTTCACTGCAGGGCGCTGCTGAACAAGATTTAAACAAATATTTCCTCACCACGTGTTTGACCAAAACAAGTTGAAAGGTACGTCTGTACTCACTGGTTGCACTTTTCTTTAGCTCAAGGTTTCGTAGTTGCCCCTTCAATGACCAGCAAATACAGCAGAGTTAAACTCTTGTGGTGCATCCAAGAATAACATAGAAAAAGTCAATTGCCATAGTCCAGCTCCACTCACACTGTTCGGAGAAGGTGAAACGGGAAACAAAACATTACCTTTCCAGGCCTTAGCTAACGACGGTTGTTTTATAGGTGAAGAACAAGCAGCGTATTCTTATTGGCATTTTAAAGATTACTGCACCAATGAAGGCAACGGTGATTAACGTCAGCAACGTAAAATAAGAACGAACGTGGAGATGGAGTAGCTATTGTTGATCTGGCTGGAAGACCAGAACCAACGGCGTGTTCCTGTGAGCCTGAGTGTGATTCAAAAGAAGGCTAGGAGCTTAGAGGCAGTGGTGACTAAAAATGGGAATGAAAAGTGCTAGTGAACATTTTTTCCACTATCCAGTAGGGGTTGGTTTAACTGTTTTTCATACCCAAATGACAAATTTGCACAATGTGAAGTTACCAAAGTTGCTAGCCTAGTGATTTACCCAGCAGAAAGTTTCCTAGTGGTTTGGCTGAGATAATTAGGAAGGTTGCACTGCTGTTCCAGATATTTACATGTAGATGAGACAGGGTTATTTTGGAAAAGAATGCCAAGTTCTGTCAGCATACATTTCCAGGAGGAGGTCAGCAGCCAGCCACAAAGGACAGTGAGGAGAGGCTGACTTTACTCTTTGGGGCAAATGCTAGTAAAATAGATTTGAAACTTAACTGCCATAGTGTACTTGGCAGAAAATCCCAGCTTTAAGGGCATTTTCAAGAGTCAACCCACTTTCTGAAGTCCAACAAGAAAGCCAAGTTACCTTGATGGTGTGAGGAAAAAAGACTACAAAGACCACTTTGTGCCCACAGGAAAGGCATTAAAAAGTTGGGCAACAAGGGTCTGCATTTTAAGGTCCTGCCACAGAAATGCCCTTGGTGGTCTGTAGCAATCTTAGTGTATGAACACTAATGGGATGGTGTAATCTACCAACAAGACTACATTTCAAGGCGATGGACCAGGGAGTCATTGTTAACTTCAAGGCATATACCTGGAAGAGGACAATACGTGCTGCTTTACAAACTGTACTGAAGGTAACAAAAAAGTTGACTCTGAAAAGATTTTTGGAAGGGCTACTCATTCAGAAACTGTGACGAACATGCAAATTGTTGGGGATGAAGTAAAGGTGTCGACTTTTTGAAGATGCGTGAAGAAACATGTGTCTTCATTTGTGAATAGTTTTAAGGGTTTGAATAAAAGATGTTGAGGTTGTAGACAAGGAAAATTGCTCATGGGCTACAAGAGGCTGAAACTGGCTTGAAGCTGAGATGTCTTCAGTTGGCATCCCACGGTTTTTATAAATATCGAGGACCTCATTGAGCTGGAGAAGCAGATGATGAGGAGGAGGAAGAGGCACCAAAGTTCCAAGGTCAAGGAATTAACAATCATGGGCTTGACAGAGGGTTTGCTCACCTGGAGAAATGTTTGGCAGCATTTGAGGGTGAGCTCCCTAACATCTGCCAGTTTTGAGAGTCTTTCGCAGAGGAATGCTGGATCTGTCACGTAATTCAGGATGCACTTAAAATAGCATAGCTGAAGAAGAAGAAAGTGCAGTCTAGGCTGAGACTCTTTCTTTCGTGAAGAAGTCTTCAGCACCACCTGCCAACCTGTCTAGGAAAAGGATTTCAACTTTATTTTATTAAGCATAATATAAATTGTTATAACTTATAATAATATTTATAAAATGTTACTCGCAATTTATATTTACATACTGTAGATTTGTCATAACCCAATAAATTTTATCATTTGTGATCAATTCAGAAGTGACTCCTAATCCAGATTCCCGTCCCTCTGGCTGAATCATTCTGGAGCCTGAACCTGTACCTTTAACCTCCCCCAGCAGCTTCTCCAGCTCTATCAGGTAAAAAAATGTCCTAAGTGTTTAATTTTATAGTTTCATTACATGAAATCATTTGTATATACAGTACTGTACATATGGTACAAATTTATATTTACTATCGCATAACCTAATTTATTTCATTATTACCATTCCAGATCTGTTTGGTAGTGATGAAAGTCCTGACTCCTGAAGAATTCCAGGGTTTTGAAGTTACGGACCTCCTGTCTCCTCTCCAAAATTAGTGATTCTTAATGTTTTTAATGTTTTATAAATTTTTATAAATGTTATAAAAAAGTAAAAACTTCACCTATAACATTAACTATTTTTTAGTATTTTCAAAACTTTACATAATCATTATCATTCCAGATCCATGTTACAGTTCTCCTTCCTGGCTAAAATCAGCTAAACCATTTTTATCCCCTCTCAGCCCCATCAGGTAAGGATTTCATGAGTGGTTTTTCTTTCAGAAATCACTTTTATAAAACTGTATACAAGTACAATAGCTATTGTTAATAAAGTGTGGTAATAGTATCTTTATCATTCCACAGAATTGTTGGTGTCCCCTGCTCAACTCCAAATTCACTTTGCAGATAGTCACAAACATTTCATGTCCACCAGTTAACATTCTTCACTTTTAAGTCCAGCTTTCTTAGCCTACATTGTTTTAAATTGTGTTATTATCTTATACAGTACAGGCTGGCCAGTACTGCTGTGAAACAGTATCATTTCTATCTTTTCATTGCAGACTCCCAAGCACCTGCAGCTGTGCCGACACTAAGCCCCTGTTCTCATCTACCATATGCCCAGGACCCACTTAGAGCATCAGCCACCAGGATTATCGATGAATATCCGTCTGCTGAGGTAAAGGTGGTTAATGTGGATTACATGCTCCAGACCGCAAATCAGTGATTCACTTCTGCATACAGAGTGAACTTGCAGTTGTTGGTGTTTACTATACGGAGGTGACACAGAAAATGCCGAGTTAACTGTCCTATATTAGGGTGTTTCAGTGCAAAAGCAAAAACCAGAGACTGGTGTATTATTTTCGATTTCCGAAGGATGAAGTGTTCAGAGACAAGTGGCTACATGCATTCGTCGTGCAGATCCAGTGAACCCTAAAAATGCAGTCTATTCTCCCAGTGCACTTTTCTCTACAAGGCTAAACAAGGATTTGAAGTCATTACTTTTTGATACTGAATCGCCAAAGAATAAGAGGGCATTAAAAAGAAATTGCATTCCATCTCTAAATCTTCCAAATGGTATGTATTGTTTAAGTAGCGCTCACTACTTCGTTATCAATAACATATTTGTAATATGCATGGGTTTATTATTGAAAGCATGTGTTGAGTAACAACATAACATAATATATAAATATATAAACGATATATATATATATATATATATATATATATATATATATATAAATATATATATATATATATTATAATATATATATATATATATATATATATATATATATATATATATATATATATATATATATATTTAATGATGGTAATGAAGCTTGAAAAATTGTTTTTAATGAAAATTATCATCACAGGTGGCTCAGCAAAATCATCAGTTGCAAGAGACGGACGGGCCCATAAACGGAGTGATCAAGAAAAGCTTGAAAGAGCTCTTTGAATCACTGTAAGGATAGGTATTGGTGAAATTGTGTTTGATAATGCAAAGACAACTCAAAGACTGTGTTCAGAAATGATGTCGGTGAGTCATCTTCTCCTGTTGTTATAACAGTCATTCCACTTAACAGTAAATAAAATGAATTGCGCACTCTGAAAAATGAAGTAAAACAATCCAAGTAAAAAATGAATCATTGAGAACTGAAACTTAAGATTTACAGTGGGAAATGTTGTGCAAATTATTAGGAAATAAGTCTGACAGAACTGAAAAAAACGTTATCTTACTTTAGCAGAACTCAATCAAAGATCATTATAACTCAGAAAAGAGTCAGTGAATGGAGTAGTGAGGACATTTTGTTGGTTTAACAGTTACGTAAGTTTAAGTCCAAAGTTATACAAGTACTTGAGTAAAAGGATTTCTTATTTTTTAGGCACACTGAAAAAGAGTGCACGAAACTTTTTGACTGTGAGCCTGGGATTTAACTTCAGAATAAAGTGCAAAGGCTACACATTTCATACTCTTGAAAAAGACTTGCTGTCTAAGTATAGACGAGATGAGTAGTCATGTGTTTTACTTAAGGAATCGAGATCTTTTGAAAAGGAAAGGAGAATACTTTACAAACCGAGAGAGATGACAAAGTTACAGAGAGAGTTATGTTAAGTGGCATTAGAGCGTTGAGGCAGCCAGTTTATTATGATTTGATCAGTCTGATGTAAAAATCCTTTGTCTATCTGTGATAAAGAAAGTTGGCAATAGGATTACAGTTGTTGCCATTGCAGCACGATATGGATCAAATAACCTCGTAATGTGGAAGGATCTTGGGATTGATCCTCTTCAAGATAAAATATCTTCAAGGTCCAGCTGCTGATAGCAGATATTGTCTTTAAACGTTCCTCACCTTATAAAACTTATAAGGAATAATCTAATTTGTTAGGTTTTTCTAAAGAATGGAGACTATGTTTCATTGAGAGCATCCGTGATGCTCAAAGTGCCAGTACTTCAGATTGATCTGGTTTAGCATATAAGGTCAGTGAGATGCATTTTAGAGTCAGTGGTATAAACAAAGGCAACGATGGCCATCATATGGCTGCATGTGACTGCTTAAGGTTACATTCCACTTTTATATTAAGATATCATCGTGGAGAAGTTGGAAACTGAAGCTATATTAAGCCAAAATCTATTTCCAGCAGATACGGGAATGACTGGTTGAGATAAGAAATGAACCCAATGCCCTGTCATGACACAAAATATAAGAATTTAATTTAGTGATGACCTGTCATTGCCTCTTTTCAACATAACAAAGAAATTGACTGTATAAGGTTATTGATTGTCATTGCATCAAAATGTAAAAAATTTTATGTGTAGTCCTATGACCGGTCATTGCCTCAAAATATAAGAAATTGACGTGTAGGCCTAATCTCTCAATGAGTTAACATTTGACATGGCATGCATAGTTCTATGCTTGATTTCAGTGCCTATCGGGATCGCTTTATAAAGGCCAACACCAATTTAAAATTGCTAAAAAAACAAGATTGTGTATTGGGGCTATCATGATAAAAAGATGCGCAGATCCAAATCTTCCTAATGATATACAACTTAATATTTCTTTTTATCGGAGGTATTAATGGCTATCATTTCAAAACTCCGAAACTCAAATCTGTGATCATCATCATTCATGACAAATCTGTATTGTAATCATTTGGACTGTTAACTAGTGTGACGTCATTCACCCCTTGAGAGCTAGCTTCAATCACTGGCGTGCAGAGATCTTGGGCTTAGCTGCAATAACTAGTAGACAGAACAAAGATCAAGAAATATAAAATTTCTGAGAAATTTTATGTATTTATGATTGTACATTTAAAAGAACAAGCACTGCGCTTTATAGGGGCTTATAGGGCCATGTTGAAGAAATTTGGGTGCCAAATCTTGGGTTTTTTTGGGGAGGGCATGTTAAGTCTTGAGAGGGGCAGAAAATCATGCCCAGCCCCTTAGATGACGCCCCAGAGCTGGCACTAGGCCAGTGCAGGCTAAGGGCCCTTAAACAGTTATGTCGCACGTAAATGCGGCGCGCGATGTCGCACCTACATGGGACGGCTTACAGTCGAAAATTATCTCTAATGTACACTTTTCACACTAATGTCAGTCTGAAATTTGTCGGTCCGGCCGCATTTTTGCCCGGTATCGCATTTTGTTACATCGCGAACAGTTGGCCATAAGGATAAATAAAAGTCTTCAACCAGAGTGATGGATTGGGAAATAAAAAGTGAAACTTAGATTCCTGCTTGTAGTATAAATAGTGTTATTCACGTTTTGAACAACCACTGGTTCCATGCAACGAAAAAACACCATACAATAATATAATAATATACAAATAGTGTTATTGGTAAATAGAGAAAGAACTAGGGGAGGTATGGATAGCTTAAGCATAAACTACTGAAAATGATTTATATAAATGATTTTGTTGTTTTTTTTTTTATTTAGGTTACATATACATTTTTTGATACTGAAATTATTACAAATGTTACTAGGCAAATTATTTATATAGAAGAGGGCTAAAAGCTTTTGATTTCGATAAATATGATTTTTAAAGTTTTTATAGTTAACACTCACGTTTATTTACGTTAATTAATTAAAGAATTTTTTTATATCAAAGTAAAAGATTTTTGTTTTTGATCTAAGGTATATACAGTTTACACTTTTGATAAAAGAGATGCTTAAGCTAACAAGGGTTGTTTTCATTTAACCTTAATTTCCAAAAAGATGGAACAGAAAATTTACCAGGAAAGGTGAAAAAAATAGCCTCTTACCTGATGGGATGGTAATTGCCAGTTAATGTGCTATGAAATAGCATATCTGAATGTAACATTTCTTGACGGGAAGGAACTGGAAAGAGTAGACGTGACAAGGGTTCCTCAAAGGTCCTGTTTTAGACATTCTGGAGTAATTGGTGAATTTATCATCATCTTTCAGCTCCTCGAAAAGAGTGGCAATTTTATAATATTAGTGCCTTTGTTTATTCAAAGGTGTATATACCCAGTGAATTCTAGATTTTCTCTTCTTTTTCCAAATGTAATAAATAAAGACACAATAATTTTTCTCTTCCTGTCTACATCTTGTCATCACTACAGGCTGATTGCAGATTTTCACTGTTTTTTGTCAAAAAACTGAGTCACTTTTGTGCAGCAGTCGGACAAATAAAAGTACGATTTGCGCAATTTTGTGTCGGATTTAGATGCGGCACTGCAATCGCATCTAGGTGCGACAAGAATTGCATAGTGTGAAAGGGCCCTAAAACTTGATAAGCTCAGTTTATCATTTCTCTATACCAGTTGATAATTAAGCCTACATTTCAGCTGCATAGACCAATTTTATATATGAAAATGGAAAACAGTATTTTACCATACTCCATCTCCCAACCTGTTGGAGAGAGCGACGACGTGACAATCACGAAATGAGTTAATAAAGTATGCAAAATTAATGTTTTTGTATTAAGTCTAATGAGAAACCCACGTGGAATTTGCCCAGAACTTCATGCAAACGCATACAAAATGTTTGAGTACTATTGCCAAGCATTCATTGCACTGTGGTGTGAAGCTGTAAAATGACTTAAGAAAGATGCCAAACTTTAGGAAGGAATCTTTGCTGATAATCAACCTGCTATAGTAAAAGTAAATAAAAAAGAAGAATTGTGAATCTCGTCTATCATTGGTACATTTTTTCGTGTAAATAGGCTATGCTTTCGCACAACAGGATTTACTGTAAAACTTCGAAGATGTCCTCTAGTATTTAATCCAACCGTTTATTGTATCGTCGACGCTTTGCTTTATTTAATCATTTACTTTGAAAATGGAACCGACTATACTTGAATATTAAAACTTAGCTGTATTTGGCTCTAAACAAGTTCTTTTAGAAAATAAATAGAAAAATACACAATGTGACGTCTGAAGATATTGTATTTGTATACGCAGTTAATTAGAAGTAGTTCATTTAACTATATCAAACGTTTTTTCCTTAACAAATGATTTCATGAACAGATTTGGAATGAAAAGAATGACTGTACCAGAATTTTATTTGAAAATCTAGATAAAGCAGATAACACAAAGGTTCCTGTATCCTAAGCGCTCGCTCCACAAACACAGTTGCGGGCACACTACACTCTTCGCGTGAGGTGCAGAGCTTTATTCCTTTTTTTCTTTTGTTTTACAATTTTAAATATTTTTAGCTTTACTTTTATTTTATTGTACTTCAAACTGTTTATTTTAATTCTTGACCATCACCCTTTTCTGTAACAAGAACCCTGAAAAGTTAGAGGTGTTTCTAAATTAGATATTACAAGATATTGTTCATGGATTACTACTTGACTTTTAACCCTCCCCTTTTCATTTATTTTTCTTTTTAACTGAGGCAGTGCCATGCTATTAGCTTTGACATCCAGCGCTTTCAAGGTTACCAACATTCTTAATTTTTAGCACTAGTCCTATATATTCCCCAAGCTTTCTGTTAGGGATTTCAGGGTCTCTAAAGTCATGATCTTTTGTTTTTGTAGGGTTTTACACCTGAATAAATGTTTGGTGCTGTCCTCCTCCACACTGCAGATATAACAGACCTCGTTCTTATATTTACCTCGGAAGTTAGCCTTCAAGTCCAGCATATTCAGCCTGGCTTTCATTATCATACATGTATCCTTTGTTTCCAGTTCCCTTATGTAATCATTTTCCCCGAAGTTTTCCATGAATCTCAGATTCTCCATTTCTTTCTTCTTCTCTTCCAGGGTCTCTTCGATATCTTGTTTGATTTTTTTATTTCCTTTTTCACTGCTTTTTTGGTCATATTCTCTCATATGGTTGTCAAGCTTTTTGTCCAACACTGTCCATTTGGGCTCTTAGTTGATTTTCTATTATCTTTTTAATTAATCTTTTCTCCTCCGAGTTTATTATGTTGTGGAAAAGCATAATTTTTTATACTCAATTCTGGAGGCTACTGACCAGATGCCGGATTCCTCTATAATTCCCCAATACGGTGTCCTTTGGTTGTTCGCACATTCCTCGAAGCCGGAGGATCCATTATTGTATTTTCTCTAGTGCATTCAGTTCGTTTCCCGTGGTGTTACTCCATCCTTCTATGTTGGCATATATTTTCTTACCGGTACTGTTTCACAGATATTTTTCCTCACTTCTAGTGCCATATTGCCATATTACCTATCTTCTGAACGTCCCCATATATTTTCTAATTTCTCTGAGAAGTTATTCTACCTTTTGATTTCTCGTTGTCGTTACTTGCTTCCTTTTAGCCATATAGTGTGCACCATTCTCCTAAATATTTGTATTCTTTTACACAACCAAGTGGGCATCTTTAACCTCTGTTCTTATGCGGACAACTATTTTCCTTGCTCTTTTATCTTTACAAGCACTGCTGACTTACTTGGCTTAGTGTTAGATGTAAATTTCTTAAGCTGCTCCAGGCTGTGACAGTTGCCAAAATACGAAATAAATGTATATTAGTAATAATTGACTTATCCCAGGAAACGCAACCTCACAACACCTAAAAAGAACGCATCCCAATACCGTGTCTGTGGTATCTGTCGAGAATTTTGTATTTTCTCTCAAAATTGCACACTGTCAACGACTTTTGTTAAGTTATACGTGTTTTCCTGTAGAAGGTGATCACGCTTATCGGGTTATTTTGCCAGTGATACAGTAACAGATTTATGACTGGTTCCTTCTAAGCTACTGCCTGACCAAATGTTGCGAAGGTTGATTGATTTATCTTCAAGTAAGCATAGCTAAAGTTTTCTTATTGTTCATCGTAAGACTCGGATATGATAAAAAGGTACTTCCAAATAGTAAGGTAATCAGTTAAGGTTGTTTTCAGGGTATCCCACAATGTCTTCTGGAAACAATGGGACTAGATTTTTCATAACCCAACAAAGATTTTATACATTCGATTCTTTTCCTAATCTACGAATCCTAGATCAACCGTGTATGTTGAATGGTTGACGACTGGAGAAATTGTTTGGTAGTATACCTAGCCTTTCAAGTCAACGGTTGCCATTGACTAATTGTTAAGTGGCCAGGCTAGGCTAGAAGAGTGGAGTTTGAAGTACTAGGCCTAATTATATCTCCGTTTAGTAATACCAACTAAGATTTAACCCACAGGGAAATACCCCACTTGGTTGCCCTGTCTTGTTTAGCTTGGAGTTATTCATGGATCTGATTGAAGCCTTAGAGTAGAGCCTAACTACTAAGAATTTGCTGTGTCGGTTTTAATTCATGTAATAAAAAAATTCCTTATCCATTCAACTAAAATTTTAAAAAGCCTTTTTAATCAGCCACAAAAATTTAAGTCCCAAAGAAGAAAATTCACTTTCATTGTTTTTATAGAGAGCGGTCATAACTAATAATGCCATTTTTCTTTTCAGATTTTTGTTATCACATCACTATGAACCAACTTTTCCTATGCTTCACTTCAGTCATTAATGAATAGTTTCAGAGACAAAGTAGCTAGTGATGCACTTGCAATAATTGGAGTTTGTTGGCTAAAGTAGTTTATTATTAATTGGAGTTTGTTGGCTAAAGTAGTTTATTATTATTATTATTATTATTATTATTATTGACAATGAATAGTTTAACCAGACAACCAAGTTAACTCTTATTTCAAATGGGGCTGGCCCAAAAGGTTTTGTAAATGCTGCCATGCTTATCTTTTTTTGAAGTGATGAGTATTTGACTTACTCTGATTGTGATAATTGCATCTAGGCTATTGCTGAGATTGGCATGCATACAGGGTTACATACTTACTTACCCCTCCTTAACAAAGCTAAAGTAGAGTGCTGTATCCTACTTGACCTGGCCCCTGTGCCTAACCTGACCTGATATACATCAACAAGCAGAAGTTATAATTTCTGCATGATATCATTATGTTGGCAACTTTAGTACTGACTGAAATTGTAGAGAAGAACATTTTTTTTTATACTGATGAGAGAGAGAGAAATAACTTTACAGAAATACTATAAATTATTTGTAAATTAATACGCTCTTAGTACTTACAGAAGACATTTGCTTGCTGAGGACATTAGCTATTGATAAAATGTAAATTCATTAATCTGACACTAACAATTGTAACAACATATAACAACCCAGAATAAGATTTTGGTATATTTCCCTAAATAAGTATCTTTTGCCTCAGCAGAGAACACCCACTGACTCAGTGCAGAGTACCTACTAAGGATATGAGCCCTTCAGACCCTCATCAGTGGTCTTTTCTATGTATTCTAGCTATATAGTATATTAAATGATACTAGAGGCCCTTTCCTGTGTCCCTTTGGCACTGGGCATTGGCTGCATTGCCTTGAAATTCTTATCCATTTCCTTTGGTCTTTTTGCTCCAAGTTTTTTTTACTTCTTTAACTTACCATGCCTCAGTTGCTGCTTCTTACTCTAGGCCAGTTTAGTTAGCTAGTAAACTGAAGACAGTGGTAGGTTGGAAGAGTGACATTGTAGCAGTCATGTGAAATAAAATGTCATTACTCTGTATGTGGAGTCCAGGGTTTCTTTTAGATACTTTTCACTGGCTCCCACAGGTAGAATGGATCGTGTCAGATTATGTGACTCTAATCTAATGCATTAGGAAATATACTTAACTTTTTAATTAATTTTATATAGCATGTACCATAAGGTTTAAATTCTAATTAATATGCTACCTTAAGCTTACATTTCTTGGATAATTTTATGTGGGCACAGCTATCATACAAGCTGACTATTCTGTACTCCACTCTGCTGACTAGACACCTTCTAACAACTGATGTAGATTACACATTGTTGTGGTTATATCTGATGTATTCTGAGCTATCATGTTTTGTTGACTTCCAGAAATGCTATAGAATGAAATGCCTTTGAAGCATCAGTATTCTAGGTTTGTTCCCACAGGTATACAAACCATCACCTTTTATCTAGGACCTTTGTGTAAGCTGGAATCGATCGTTGATTCTTGATAACAAGGGGTGGGAGATCAATATGCTTACGTTTATTGCATCGACTATTGGTGTCCTGCTGTTGCTGCAACAGCTAGGAACTCGATGCCATTGAGATTCCAGTAGCGGTCATCCTTCCTGTGGAAGATACCCAGCCGTATCAACTATGGCTAAAACCCTCAGAGAAGAGTAAGATACAGGTTAGGAGAGCTCAAGTTCTTCCAACCTTGTTTTGCCAGAAACACACCTGGCTCATCCAATGCAGTGTGTGCATGGTCCTTAAATATGTGAGTGTACAGGCAGTGGGTTAGCAGCAACAGGAAAAATGTTCAAGCCACTCACCCCGTGTATGTTAAATGCAATGGTTCTTGACCCATACCTCTCAGGAAGCGTATTTAGTTGAGTCAGCAGTACCCTCTTGTTTGTTGTTTATAGTGTTCTCAGACTTCTGCATGCTTACAGGGGGTTCAGTTTTATACAGTACTGCTATATACCTGCTCTCCCTTGGCCTCTACTAGTTTGGTTTTCATTGATCATTGGGAGCTCCGTGGGACAAATGACTGGGTCGCAACTGTTCCATCAATGAATTATCTGTTGCTTGGCCTATTTGACAAGTGCCAGTCACACTGATCCTTTGCCACAGTCACAAGAGCAGGCATGCTTAGCCTACATTTCTCTGGAAGCTCATGAGGCTGAGTTACCACTACCCATTTGTTTTTGTGTGCAGGACTGAGCTGTTTGTGTACAAACAGGAAGTTTGTGCTACAGTTCTCTGTTGTATGGCAACCTTGAGAGATGTTCTGTTCATTCAAGCCTATGTGATTGCATGCTAGGATATTTGATCATGTTTACAGCACTGAGCTCAGTTTTGACCAATCGTACAGAAGTCTACAGAATATTAGCCATGATTTCAAGAGGTCACAAATTAAACTAAAATTATTTTTGTGCAGAAGTCTACAGGTTGGTGGACCACATTTTTTACTTATGTTCATATCCATAGGATCCCTTAAGCTGAGTTGGAACAGAGATTGTTTGGCTTTTTATGAGCTTGATCTTGGGAAAATAACCATTGCCCCTGTGTTGAACCCTGTTGTAGATGGAGCTTTCTTCAGATTTACTCAGGAGACAAGGCAGTTGTTCAGAGATTTCCCTGCTACTCAGCAATCAAGTAAGCCATTTCCCCATTACAGTACTATGGGAAGTGCCCTAGGAGCATCAACCACTTCTCCTTCAATGATAGTGATGACAAACCCAGCATAGACAAGTTCTATTGCTACATGGGAAGGGAGACTCAAGCCAGGGTAGGGAGGAAAGCTCCAGCGTTTTCCTTACGCCTCTTCATTTTTGTTGAATGCTTCCTTGTCCTACTCATCTTTTCCTTCACCTTCCTCCTTGAGAAGAAGTCTAAGATCTCTCAGAGATGGGAGTTCGTATGAACTCTTCAACTCTAGAGATGCTTCTATTCTAGGACACATCAAAGGAGTTGGGTGCACATGGGGGATCTCTCCTCTTCGAGTGTGTGGACAAAGAATGACCTTCAACTACATATCAGTCTTGGAAATGCAAGAAGCACTGCTAATTTAGTACTGCAATCGTTCCAAGATTGTGTGATGGTCACTCTGTAGTGTAGTGAGCTGCAACTTAACCATAGTGTCATACATACATCAACAGATGAGGGGAGAGAAGGTCTCCCTTCACCTCTGTCAGTCAGTAATGCAGTAATGCACATGCATGATTGAGCACTTTGCAGTGCCATTGAGCTGTCAGTCAAGTATATTCTGGGGCAGGAGGATTTAGGCAGACCATCACCTGATAGGTATAGAGTGGTCCCTATATCCTCGTGTCAAAATGGCTTTTTGAGCTTTGGGGAACACTGCTGATCAACCTGCTTACCTTGGGTTGAACAGGAAGCTCCCAGTGTGCTTTCCTGTTCCAGACCCCAGGGAAGACTTAGGAGATGCCTTCCAACACATTTGGGTAAATCTGAATGATTAAGTCTATCCTCCATTCATTCTGACTTGCTGAGTGATGGTCATTTTGGGTCACAGAATGGCCCTGGTATCTCATTTTGGGCTCCTTGTCAAGTGGTATCCCAGTCTTCTAGTTTTTCAGGTTGAGTTCAGAGAGCTTCTCCCGTGGCCTACTCTTGTCTGTCAGCTACACATGCTGAGGTACCCCCCGTTGGTGCAGGCCACCAACCTCCACGCTTGGAGTATCCAGCAGTTCATGCAGGAGAGAGGCTTTTCTTGCAGGACTACACAGATGTCTGGTTGCTTCCAGAGGTCCTCAGAGATCTCTCTGTTATGACCTCTTTGTGCAACTTTGTTTAGAAAAGCTTCTATCAGTTTCTTGTGTGAAAGGCTATTGCCCTAATTTGAACCAAGTCTTCTGACTGAGGAACACTGGTCTCTCAATCCATGCTTCAAACAGTCTTGCCCACGGTTAGGAACAATCATTTGCCAATTGTTCCGTTTGGTGGGTTGTTGCCTCCTTTGTTTGTGTTTGTTTTCCTTGCTGGCGAGTTGACGTATGGTGGATGGTGTCAGGCTTCACCAGTCAGGTTCGTAGCAGCAGCGAGCCAGGTTGAGGGCAGCAGCGAGTCAGCAGTTGGGGTAGCAGCAGCAGGTATTCGTACCTGAGAGTCAGAGTCTCGGCAGCAGAGCGGCAGAGTGTGCCGATGGACATGATGGTCGTTGTTTCAACTCTGTTGTGAGCACCCGGTATTGGAGGAGGACGTCAGTGCTGTTTTAAGGACGAGATGGTTGTCGTTTCAACTCTGTCGTGGTCATCTGGTATTGGAGGAGGACGTCGGTATCGTTTCTTTATGCTGCCTGATTTTGTATTTGTTATGATCATTATTTTACAATTGTTTTCATTATTAGTATTATGTTTTGTGCTGCTTGATTTTTTTTATATTTATGCTGCCTGTTTATTGATGTATTTAATTTTGCTGCTAACTTGTACTAAGTGTGTAATTTTGATGATTCATTTTTTTATAAGTGTCGAGTTTTGCTGCGCCCTCATTTTGAATGTAACTATTCAATTTTGATATTGATGCATTTTGGATGATGTTAAATTTTCCTTCAGAACCATTTTTAGCAATGTAATTTTTGGTACCTGACTCATTTTTGTATAAATCTGGATTTCATAGTTTGAACCTTGACTCACCTGTACATTATGTATACAACTTTTACTGTAAATAAATTAGTTTAAGGTCACTTTTTGGTTTTGTTCTGCTCCTTCCTCTGTTTGTCACCTCTTGTTAGCCATTACAGCCCAATTGCTTGTTTTGTTAAGAACCTGTTGATCTCGAAGTAACAAGGCCATAAGATTGGTGACCTTGCCAGGATTGGTTCTCTTTTGGCTGGCGGGGGTGTGGCAGCGTCAGGGGAGAGTATTTTGAGTGTAAAGGAAAAAAACAATTTGATAAAATTTTTTTTTTTCTGTTTGGTAGGGAAGGTGTTGGGAACAATGGTTTGCTGATTGTTCCCTTGGTGGGTTGTTGCCTCCTTTGTTTGTGTTTGTTTTTCTTGCTGGCGAGTTGACATATGGTGGATGGTGTCAGACTTCACCAGTCAGGTTCGTAGCAGCAACGAGCCAGGTTGAGGGCAGCACTGAGTCAGCAGTTGGGGTAGCAACAGCAGGTATTCATACCTGAGAGTCAGAGTCTCGGCAGCAGAGCAGCGGAGAATACCGATGGACGTGATGTTTGTTGTTCCAGCTCTGTCGTGAGCACCCGGTATTGGAGGAGGACGTCAGTGCTGTTTTTAAGGACGAGATGGTTGTCGTTTCAGCTCTGTCGTGGTCGTCTGATATTGGAGGAGGATGTCAGTACCATTTCTTTATGCTGCCTGATTTTGTATTTGTTATGATCGTTATTTTACAGTTTTTGTCATTATTGGTATTGTATGTTTATGCTTGTTTTTTTATATTTATGCTGCCTGTTTATTGATGTATTTAATTTTGCTGCTAACTTGTTATAACTGTATTTTTGAAGCTGACTCATTTTTGACTAAGCGTGTAATTTTGAAGATTCATTTTTTTTTATAAGTGTTGAGTTTTGCTGTGGCCTCATTTTGAATGTAACTATTCAATTTTGATATTGATGCATTTTGGATAATGTTAAATTTTCCTTCAGAACCATTTTTAGCAATGTAATTTTTGGTAACTGACTCATTTTTGTATAAATCTGGATTTTATAGTTTGAACCTTGACTCACCTGTACATTATGTATATAACTTTTACTGTAAATAAATCAGTTTAAGGTCACTTTTTGGTTTTGTTCTGCTCCTTCCTCCTTTGTTTATCACCTCTCGTTAGCCATTACAGCCCAATTGCTTGTTTTGTTAAGAACCTGTTGCTCTCGAAGTAACAAGGCCATAAGACCCACCCTAGGAGCTTCAGCCTCAGGAGTGGGATGTGACTCTTATCTTCTGCAGCCTAACTCAGGTGCCATATTAGCCCTTAAGTGAGGCCTTGGATTGAGATCTCACTTTAAAAATTGCCTTTCTGATAGCTTTAGCCTTGGTGAAGTGAGTTGCACAGCCTTTGTATCGTGTGTGACACTTGGAAAGTTGGGAATCCCGGTTGTTTTTGTCCATTCCTGAGTTTGTTGCAACAGCTCAGAACTTGTCAGTCTCTGAAAAGAGATTCAAGTCTAGTCTCCCTTGTAATTTGGACGAGATGCTTTTGTGCCCAACCTCTTTGGCCAGAATGTCAGCTTCTTTTTGTTAATATCAACAGACGTAAGAAATAGGTGTCCAAGAACACACTTTTCTTTTTGACTTCATGAAGCAATCAAGATATTGTACAGATCATCACACAAGGAGGAAAATCATCCAGGGCAGGACCTTATCCCAAAATTTTTGGAGGAATTCTTGGTTCCCAGGTAATAAGGAAGGTGGCTGGCATTGATGGGCTACCTTTATCTTATTTTACATTAGGGATGTTGCCCAGCTGTTCATCTCACTTTTTTCCTCCTCCTCTGCCAGGGAGCAGTCGGGTCAAATATATGCTCAAATGGGTCACAACATAGGTAAGCTTCACAGTAGAGCATCCTATCTTGGGGCTTCAGTTAACAAAGTGTGGGGGCGGGGCTGTTGTTCAGTAACATTTGAACCATTAATTCTGTAATTGACTTGAATGTTTTCTGCCTTTCTAACCTGCGTTCCCCTGTATGTCTTGGGACCACATGGTTCTCCAAATTTTTTAGAGCAAGAATCTAGACACATCTCACTCTGGCTCAGAGCCCTATCAACCTTACATCCATATGCCAAGTTATATAAGAGTTTACAGGAGTTATTGGTCCTCTGCTCATTCTCATGAATGAGAACATATTTCCAGGTAGCAATTCAATTTGCTGGTCAGTTGTAACACTTTCCTCCCACCTAAGGAGCACATTGTAAATAAAATCTGATGGTTTGTATACCTTGATGAACAAATAAAAAAATGTAAAAATTTGTATTTTCCCTTGGTGTACAAACCAGAACCATTCATAATAATCCCTCAGCCACCCCATATAGTCGTCGATGCTGAAGAAACAGTACAGGTTTACAGTAGGCAAATAAGGCTTCCCTACTCACCCATCTACAGCCAGTTACCCACTTGAGAGCTACAACGACCATTTCCAGCTCATGCTGAGGAATATTCCTACTTAAGATGCTAGGTTATATTCCTAGGAGAAAATACAAATTACTTTTAAAATTTTATATTTTTCTTAGATATGCAAACCAGACTCAATTATCATAATCTTATCGTAACCAACACTACTTAGTCCTTTTTTTGCCAAAGAAAAAAGTGACAGATAACTGACAGGTTGGTGGTGAGTAGGCAGTGCCCCATCCCTCACCAGCTTACTACCAATTAACTACTGTGTTACCAAGCTTTAATGACCATTTCCATTATATAAAAGCTCTGGTTTTATATCTAAG
This sequence comes from Macrobrachium rosenbergii, assembly GCF_040412425.1. NCBI lineage: Eukaryota > Metazoa > Arthropoda > Malacostraca > Decapoda > Palaemonidae > Macrobrachium > Macrobrachium rosenbergii. The sequence goes on from NC_089796.1 coordinate 23,242,489, forward strand.
TAAAATGAAAAATTATCTTTAGAATTTGATGCATGGCAAACTTATTGAAATTGTGAATTTAAAACAGGGTAAATGTACTCTAAGTATAGCATTTCGTCCAGTTTGAATCAGTCTTTCATTTGGTTTGTGGATATTTGTTGAATTATCTGCAACATTACTGCCCAGATTTCACCAAACAGCAAAATAGCAAGTCTTTGATGGAATCCTTTGAAGAAGTACTTGTTGGGATTATCACCATGCTGAGTTAATCCAGTTTTTATCTCAGTTTTTAAGTTTTGTAAACATGATTTTTAAAATTACTTTAGGTCAACCTTATTGTTGAGAATTTTACCCTGGGTCTGGTTAAAATTATCAGTGCTCATTAAATCCTCTTTCTTTTCAGTTCCCAGCTTGAAGACAGCATTCAGAAGATTTGGTCATACATCTGCATTGCAAGTTGAAAGCCTTCCTACAGTGATTTATTAAAGAATTTAACTGGTGTCAAATTAAAATCGTGCTTTTGTGATTTTACGATACGGTACTCATTTGTGAAGTATTATGCATGCAGTTTCTCATTGTTTTTAAATATGTTTATTTATTTTTTCTGACAAGTTTATCTGGCCTAAAATTCCTGAGCAGGCAGTTTTTTGAAGTCAGAATTTTTATATTTATATTTTGCTTGATATAAGAAAATAAACTTTTGTTTTTGATTGATTAGTAATTTACCATATATGTATTGTCTTACTTATAACTACTGTACTGTAATACTGAATACTGTACTCATGTTTTCCAGGTTACTGTATTGCTTGAACATTCTGAAGCTATTAACAATATTGGCTAAGTGAAATGCATGATTTTGTTTCTTTTTCTTCTTTAAGATTTAACAGGAGAACATTTCTGCCTAATAAAAAAGAAAAATAAATTACACTGTACAAGCCCATTGGTAATGGGCATTATGTTTTTAAGATTTCTGTGTATAATGTGAATGGTTAATATTGTTCCAAAAATTTTGCAACTGCTTAAGTCAAGCCAATGTTATTCATTCATCACCTACTTTTCAAATCCTTGAATGTTGTGTAATTGTTTGTAGCTGCAGCAGTAAATTTTGAGACTCAAAACTTGTCACATTCACACTTATACACAGCCATTAACAGCACGTGAAAGAGGCAACGCTATGGGTTTCTACAATTTTGGATTCCATTTTTTGCACTGGTTCAATCTGCTGTGTAAGAGATTGAAATAATGGATAATAAACACTGAGGTACTGTACCATAATAATTTTTTAAGAATTTTTTATTTGGAATTCATCTTACCTACTGTTAAAGTTAGCTTTATCTTCACGTAATTAGGTGCGATCGGCATTTAAAAAAAATATGATTGGCTAACCCACCAGGACTGTCTGTAATCACCTGTTCCCACCAGATGGTGCTGGAATGTTTACGTTCAGGTCAGATTTCTTCATGCCGTGCTCGTACACAGATGGTGAATTGGTGTTAGCAATATTTTGATGATTTCTGACTAATTTTCCTATACGGTATTGTGCTTGTTTTCTGATTTTGCATTATGTCGTCTACAACGAGCAGAGATGTAAGCATTAGGCCGTATAGGAAAGAGTTTGAGGAAACCAAATGTTTCGATTTTGCAGGATGACCACGTACCGTATGTTAGCCTAACTGCTGAGGCACGAGTGTGGTTTTCTTGATGTGTAGATTAATGAGTGATTTGATGAGAGAATGAAAATTTTGTGAGGTATCAGAAGACATTACAGGCCAATACAGTAGTTTATGTAGACAATTAGTTAGGGTACACCAGAAGCCTACTCAGTCTTTTCCTTTTGTCTTGTGGTGTTGCTTCTATACTTCATTAGACTACTTGATAGCCTGGGTTAATTCCTCTTTCCCTCCTGCTCCACCTTCTTTTGCTCACTTTATGGTTCAGGAGAATAATAAGCAACTGATAAATTCTTTTATTAGTTAGAATTTTGATTGAATATATTAGGGCCAAAATCCCCCCCACAGTGTTTGACCTTTTCCGGTTTCCCCAAGTGAGAAAGTGTCAAAGCCTTGGCATCTGTCTGTATCCTGTCCTCTGGACTGCCCTCGCCGGTTTTTTCTCTTCTGACAGGGAACCAAGGTGTGTCTCGGGACCAAGGTCTGTGCCCTTCGACACCTCTCTCAATTGTTTTCCGGTCCAAGATCGGCGCCAAGCAACTCTCCAGGTGAGTTGTTTGGTACTGGCATTTTCTGGCTCCAGTGTTGCTAACTGTGACAGCCTGAATCCGCTAAACTTAGTGGTTTTTTCTGCTAAGTTGGCAGCACTAGCCAGTGGTTTTTTCTGCTAAGTTGGCAGCACTGGCTAGTTCACATAACATCCTTTATGGAGAGAGTGATTGTGATGTAGTATGTGAACCGGTAGAGTTAGGGATTCAGACATATTGACTTGCCTTCATTAGTTCTGAACCATGTGTCTGTTCTTCTGTTATCTTTTACCCCCAGTACTGTCCCTAACTGGACGATAACCTTCCTCCCCTCTTATCACCTCATATTCGTCACCTTATGACAATAATTCCTTTTCGTTGTAGCGGCTCTTCTTCTGCTGCCTGCTTATATAGAGGAGTTAGCCTGGTGATAGCATAGCTCTCACTTCTCGGTAATCACCTCTTAAGTGGTATGCAGACTCTTCAACTGTTGTCTTGGTTACGTGATGGCACCATGCAGAAACTTACCTTTCCCTTCTGTGCAGATGACCACTGTTGTCAAGGTTACATGGTGACATCATGCAAGAGGCCTCTAGGTTCCCCATCCATGCAGATGGCCTGTCTGTCGTCAAGGTTACTTAAAGACGTCATATGGAATCCTCTCCCTTCTCCACCCAAATACCTGTTCACTACATCTGTTATACTTTCTTCTGGCATTCCTTGATGTTTTTGCTGATGTTCAGGCGTACAGTATGTCACCTCTTTCACTGCAGCTCCTCTGTTTGGGCTTTAGGAGTTTCAGCCATGTTTTGGTTGATTCTCTTTTAGTATTTAAGTGGTGCATAACTCACTTTGTTCCATAGTCACTTCTTTTGCCACATGAATTCGTTAACCAGGGCTCTTTAGTTTACTTCTACCCTGGCTCCTGTTAAAATGAGTAAGAAGTTAACTCTGATTATGGTAATGTATGTTCTCAGAAGTAGGGCCTTTGGGAAATGGATGAAAAGTCGAAAGAGAAACTAGGCAACTGTTTAGTGCTTTACAGCTTTGCTCCTGACACAAGCAATGTTTTTTTACTCAACTGTGTTTGTAGAGTGAGCTCTCAGAAACCAACCAAACTAGGCGATGTGCCAGCATGTTACTGGCTTAATCTGTTCTACTGAGGTGATCTTGAAAGTGTTCTGGTACTGAAGAGACAGGATGAGGTGTTGTCCCGAATCTACAGATCAGTGGACGCTGAAGCAGCAGTCTCCCTGCGCAATGGACCAATTCTGGACTCCACCTCCTTTATGCTAGTTCTTGGATGCTACTGCATCTTTTCCAGTTTTGAAACTGCTTAGAGCTGGGTTAGGACTTGGATACGACATACGTTTTATCACCTTCCTGAGGTCAGCTTGCAAGTTTCAAGTTCTTGGACCAAGGAAGTGAAGTCTCCTCTTAGGTAAGGTAATTTGCTTAATTGTGAGGTGAAAGTTCCTTTGATTATGGTTTTTCATTTTAGCACTACAGCTCAATTACTGCAAGTGTAGTACATATATGTGATTAGGTTATTTTATGTATATATTATTGATTAGTATATATATATATATTATATTATATATATATATTGGTTATATATATATATATATATATATATATATATATATATATATATATATATATATATATATATATATATATATATATATATATATACATGTAGATACATATAGATAATTATATACATGTAGATACATATAAGATAATTATATATATTAGTCCTGAAGAGGCAGAGTTTCTGTATGATGTGTCAGAGTTGTTACCTTTCCTTGTAGACCTAATTCCGAGGCTATGAGAGGAATGTCTTATTCCTTTTACAACTCAGTTGTGAATGATAGAAACAGTTGTGTAAAATCATACTACAGTACAGTATAAGGTAGCCCTGCTCAACCATTAGTAGCTATTATTGACAGTGGCCCATCATTGTCTACTTAACCCCTAAGTGTTTTAAGGCCATCACCTAAGATGTCTCAAATCAGGAGATTAGAAATTCTTAGCACTACCTTTGAAGTCTTCCCTCTACGGTCTTGCCCCTACAACCTTTTTTGTGCAAAAGTTCCATGTAGCATTTCCCAATTTACTTTCAAGCTCTGCTTCAGGAGAGTTTGGCTCTCATTCTAATTGGAAAAGTTTTCCGCATGTACGAGTAACCCTAACTGAAGTTTTGAACCCCCTGCTCAGAGGCTATGGGGATCCTCAAAAGGGTGTGTGCAGATTTTCAGAAGTGTCTAGCAGAGTATCAGGTAGAACATTTGGTAGTGATGGTTCTCAGGTAGGGATACTTCATACTTTTGTTATATTTTACCCTTATCAACTCTCTGATATCCTTCTCTCCACGCTCTTCACACAGAAAAGTTCAGAGTTTGGAGGGGTAGATTGGACAGTTTTTATGCAACGAGGCCATCAAGCCATGTGTGTTTCCTGTCTCAACAAGTTTATTCATATTACTCCCTTTTTGGGTGAGTCATTCAGTTTGATCCTGGCAGTCCTTGGGAAGGGCAAAGGTTGAGTTCTGTCGACATGTAGGACACACACTTCCACTTCCTGGTACTCCTTCAGTTGGAGTAAAGTATCCTCCTTTTAGTTGAAGTCTTAGCAGTAAGGATTCATCCGCGTGGTATCAGAGTACTATAGTTCTCTCATATTTGGACGACTTGTTCATTTCTTACCAAATTGTGTATTATGATGAGAATTGTTTTATGTCTAGCCTTAGGAGTGGGATTTTTGTTCAAGGTTGACTATCTATGCTTTTCTGACCCAGTAGTTGTTTATCTGGGGATGAAGATCAGCTATCTCTTGTTGGAGACTTTTTCCAACAGAGACATAGATAAACAATTTTTCTATCTCTTTTGAGAACATAATGGGTAGGCGTATAGTCCTCAAGAACCTTTACACTGTCCTCAGTTGTCGTGGAGGCAGATTTAGGGGCCATTCTAAGAAACATTTGATGTCAGGAAGTGGATGTGTAAACATCCTACAGCTCTTGACAGTTTAGAATACAGTGCTCCCCCATTTTTACGTGGGGATAAATTCCAGAACCTACCGTGGAAATGCAAAAATCCCCTCTAAAAATGCTTATAACTGGTTCATAACTGCCAAATACCTTGTACTCCTTAAACTAAAACATGTACAACTACCTATTTTAACATTTCACTGCTTAATTTGATGGTTCAAACAAAAATGTACCTTAAATTATCATACTAAAGCAATTTGATATAATTTCAAACAAAAGTACATACACCCCAAAAACACCCAAAGTAACCTTATATTACAGTACTCTCCTACTACTGTTACTCTTAAGTAGGCTATATACACCCCTAAAATGCTTATAACTGCCTGTTTTAACAGTTCATTGCTAAACTTGACAGTTCTAACAAAATATACCTCAAAGTATCATCCCAGAGCACCCTAATATCATTTCAAAGTCATGTTGCAAAATTAAGTGTACCAGCCTATAACTGTTACTCTTAAGTATTCCTTATCATTCAAATACGAATGTTTTCTTTGACCTGTGTAACTTCGCGCATTGTTTTGTGCACACTGTAATGCACTGGGCGTACATTTTACATATATTGGTATTTTCCTGTGTTGTAAGATGATTCAAGTTCCTCAGACAGGTTGGTATCGTTCTCGGCTAGCACTCTACTAGGCCCGTGTTCGGTTCTCCGACCAGCCAATGAAGAATTAGAGAAATTTATTTCTGGTGATAGAAATTAATTTCTCGTTGTAATGTGGTTAGGATTCCACAATAAGCTGTAGTTCCCGTTGCTAGGTAACCAGTTGGTTCTTAGCCACGTAAAATAAATCTAATTCTTCTGGCCAGCCCTAGGAGAGCTGTTAATCAGCTCAGTGGTCTGGTTAAACTAAGGTATACGTAACTTTTTGTAAGATGATTCTGAAATGATATTTACTGTACAGGTACTTATTTTAGGATAGTACTGTACTAGTATTGTATAGAGCATCTAAAATACGTGGGTAGTTTAGAATGACCAGACACATACCTCCAAAGAGAATGCTAGGTTTGTTATATCATGTTAGTATTTTCGTGATTATGTACAAATACATTTATGATAAAAAAATGATTTACTACAGTAAGTTCTTGGTTTATGTCATTTTGTGGTTAGTCCTCACCATCTCCCATAAATTTATTAACAAATTCTTGTGCCATTCTCTCTCTCTCTCTCTCTCTCTCTCTCTCTCTCTCTCTCTCTCTCTCTCTCTCTCTCTCTCTCTCTCTCTCTCTCTCTCTCTCTCTCTCTCAGTACAGTACAGTCATATCCTAAACTTACACGAGGTTAGGTTCCAGAACCCCTCACGCAAGGCGAATTTTCGCCTAAGTTTGGCATTATCTCTAAAAATGCTAATAAAAGCTTATTTCTGGAGTTTAAACCCTAAATATGACCCTAATCATGCTCCCAAATTATTAAGCTAAATTTCAAATGAAATTAAAGTTACTGTAATTTCATTTAAAAGTTAACAATACATACACCATAATAAAAGAAATAAATGGTTGACATAAAAATGGAGAGTTGGAAGAGAATTTCTCTCTCTCCCCCCATTCTGATCGATCTGACTTTAGAAGTCTTCTCAATCTCTTGTTTTATAACTTCTTTATTCTACATCTCTTTCTCTTTGTTGTGAAATGCTTTTTCATGAGCAAACAGTGTTTTTTTATTTGGACTCCCATTGTTATTATGTCTTTGTGCTTTAGAACGTATTTGCCACACTAGCGCATTTACAGTTCGTGGATGGTACAGGTAAAATTAGATCAATTTAAACTCTGTACTGTACAAATAGACATACAGAGAAATAATAAGTTGTACAAATGTGTGAGCGCTAACTACGAAAGAGAGAGAGAGAGAGATAAGGGTTGTCCTTACTTAAGAGAGTGAAATTATTTATCAGTTATTACAGAGACAGGGGGAATAACATCAGAGAGAGAGAGAGTTGTCCTTACTTGAAATAACAAGTTAAATTATTTTTTAATTATTACGGAGACAGAGAGAATAACATGAGAGAGAGAGAGAGAGAGAAGTTATTCTTACGTTAGATATCAAAAGATGGAAATTCATGATTTGTGAAGGAAAAAGACAGATAGTAGGTAGAAATCCTGTGACATGCTGTGGACAACGATTGACATATTTGACAGCTTTGCCCTCGCCCATCTCTTCAAAGTTTCACAAAAGATTGGGCAATGATAGTTGTTTGTTTAAAATATCATATTGCAATACACTTCCTGAACACCTGAACTCGCCCTTAATCCCACTAGCCCGAACAACTCCCAATTACCAATCCTGCTATTGGGAACTTTAACAGCCAGCATTACCAACGCTGCAGGTAAAGTCTTGTCACTTGAGCTACCATAACAAATGGTTGGCAACGCTGACAAAAGTGTGTTGGCTGTCACTCTCACTTTCGTCAATTGCTTTTTGTTCACGCTGCTAGAGGGTTGTTTCCTTCTGTAGTGTGAGGTTTTAATGCTATTGCCCGACTTCTCTTTGTATTTTGGACTTCTGGTGAAGACCTGGATTTTATTTACTGGTTTTTTCTCCTGGATTTTCTGGATATCTTCGATGTGGAATGTCTTTTGGAATTGGACTTGCTGGTTTCCGGTCTTGATTGATCATCATGGACTCTTTCACCTTCTACTACTGCGCCTTCGGCTTCGACGTCGACCTCAACTGCCCCTACGACTGTGGATGCTGGAGCTCATCACTTCTTCTTCCTGCCAGAGACGGATGAGTACATTGAGACACTATAGATATGCTGTCAGGTATGTAGGAAGGTTAAGTGTGATGTACAGACACATTGCAATGAATGTTCCGATTGGAAGGCACAAGAGATGGAGGATTACATTTGTCATCTGAAGTCTTTGGCTAGTAAAGGTGGCAAACGTTGGTCAGATTTTTGTTGCCTCAAGTGTCTCAGGCTTCTGCTACAGATCAGTTGATGGATTTAGTGAGTTCAGAGGTAGTCAAACAGATTGCAAGTAGTATGGAAAATTTAATAGCTAGTCTTCTTCAACATTTCTCGGATAGGGGTAGTAGTAGTGTTAGGATGTCTAATCCTTCTTCCTTTTCAGCTCCCCTGCCTGTTCCAGAACCAGCCCTAACAGTTGCTGAGGGTAATGGCAGAACTGCAAGCCTCCGAGTGGGTAGGGCCTGCCGGCCCCCTTGGCGCGGAGCATGCAGTGAAGGATCCCCCCCCTCAACCCCCTTGTAGTATTGATAAATTTAATGTTGATAATGTTAGTCAGGATTAAGATCTAGGTGTAATAAAGGAGGATAGGTCTGGGTTTAGGTAGTAAGGAGAAGGTAATAAGGGTGCTGAGTCGTTCTCCTGGATGGGTTCTGGTTTCAGGTTCAAGTGGTTTTTGTGCTCTGGCAAGAGTTTCACCTTCATCTCTTCTTTTCAGTCTGGCTAAGTCTGAAGTCAATGTTTCAGTTCCGGTGGTGCAGAATCCTTCTGCTCTAGCTCCTAACTCACTTCCGACTGTTTCTGAATCCTCTACTGTAGTTTCCCCCTTCTCTGTGTTTTTCTACTCCTCCATATAGTAAGGTGGATTCTGGTGTGTCCTTTCGGCTTCTAAAAGTAGTTTGCAGGACCTGCAATTGGATGTGGCGGAACATAAGGCGGATTTGCTGGGTCTTTCAACGGGTACAGACCTGTGGTGAGAGGTTATTTTTTTGATGCTTCTGTAACATTAGAGAGTATGTGACACAGTAGTGTCCAGAATTCATGTCGGATGTGTTAAAGGATTATCGAGGGGGGCGCAGATTCGGTGTACCTTCTGTCCTGTAGTTCTAAGTTTTCTTCTGGGTTATCTTGCGGCTTCCTCATCTTCCGTTTTCCCTCCTTCTTTGACTCTTGGCCTTTCCTCCTCTCAGGTAACCTTTTTTAAGTGTCCGCTATCTCTCTGTCTTCCGCCTTTCCTTCCTCAGTACAGTCGGGTTATCTGTCACTTCATCTCCTGCTCCCACATTCTCTGCTGCTCCTTTTTTTTCCAGTCTCCTCTTCGGCCTCTTCTTCTTCTGCTCCAGTCTTTCCTGCGGCTTGCGCATCTTCCGTTTTCCCTCCTTCTTCGACTTCGGCTTTCCTCCTCTCAGGTAACTTTTTTATGCGTCGGCTATTCCTCTGCTTCCCGCCTTTCCTTCCACAGTACAGTCTTCTCCGGTAGGAGGAGCTTCCGGACAGGTGAAAATGCAGTTTTGGCAGAATTTGGCCGCAGGCGTTTCATGTTCCATCCCTTCGGGTATGCGCAACCCCTTGCTTCCGTTTCTAGCGGCTGTTCCAGTAGTATCAGGTTTTTCACAGGTTTGCCTGTCACTTCCAGTCCGGGTTTGCGCTCTGCAGTTTTGGGCATGACTTGCGGTACCTTCTTCAAGCGGTCCGCGGCTTTCATTGCCTGCATTTTCCGTGGCGGTAACTCCGAGGGTAGCTTCTACCTCTTTCATTCTCCCTCCTTCATCTTCTTCCGCCCCTCCACAAACGGTTTCATTTGCACATCCTCCCCCAGGGTTTAGCAAGTGTAGGTTTGGCTACTCTCACTCGTCTTCCCCTTGGTAATAATAAATGGGGAATCGGCTCCAGGTTTTTCTCGGATCAGCCTTCTCTTCTTCCCGGTAGTTCAACTATGCGAATTCAGCTCGGGTACCCGATTAGGTGTGGGGCTCAGCATTTTGGTTAGGGTGGTCTGCTTGCAGACTCTTCGTAGATTGTCCGGCTTCGTTCAGTTCTCCTTTGTTGTTGGTCTTAGACCGTTCAGACATTCTTGAACAGGATTCTTATCGGAGGTGCAGGAAGATTCTGGCGGACTTAAGAATCATCTCACCTAGCAGTAGCGATTCTGGGCGCATGCTTGGTATGTTACTTCTTCATTACCCTCAAGAAAAGAGCTCTGGACCTCCCGATTTCGTCAATTCAATCTTTTTTTTTTGAGACTTTTATGACACTAAGCCAGCTCCTGCCTATTTTTAGCGTTGGCTGGTTTGGTTCGATCCAGGTTAGACAGGCTTTGGGGAGGGGACCCGGTGGTTTGGCGTTCCGTTAGTGGCTAATAGACCAGGACTCTTCTCTTCTCTGTTAGCGTGAAGACAATTTCGCGGTTCGAGTGCATGCGACGGGTATCAGGTTGCCATTTAACAAATCCGTTGAGCAATCATGTCAAAACCTCGGCATCGTCTCGACTCGTGAGACTTTCTTAGGGGAAGCAGGGGGTTTGGGAGGATGTGTTTGTGCAATCAGACTGAGGCTCTTGCACACTCTCTCTGGATGCTATCAGGTTTACTGTAATGGGGTTCTAAAGACCCATGGCTATGTTGTCAGGATCCATGGCTGTTTGCAGCCTAATAAATTTATCTCGAAGGGTCTGGCTAACCAGGCGGAATGCTTTGGCACGTCTCGACTGTTTGGAGCAGAAAAGTCATTTCTGTCTTGGTCATCTTCCCCCCCTCAGTATCAGACATTCATAAGAGGATTGCTTAGAACACCTCAGCCTTAGCTAAATTCTTTGTTCAGGATGATGATGTAGCCAGTATAGCGAACATGGTTGTTTCTAACTCATGTCTCCGTGTGACAATTATGCATCGTCGGGTAGGAGAGTGTTGAGGTATTTTGACAATTGGTTGATCCTTGCCTCCTCTCTAGAGGGAGCTAGTAGGTGAGGGTCGTATGGAATTACCAACCTGTTCAGGTGGGAGGATTCTCTCTCTTCCTTTGGTTTCCCAACCCTGGAGAGGATCAGTCGGTCCTTCAGCACGTAGAAGGTGCCTGTCCAGCTGAGAGCGGCTGATATCAGCTTGGAAGAGAAGCCTCTTGGGAGAATGTCTCTCTCACTTTTAATTCAGGGTCTCGTCTCTGGGTGCTTTCTTTTTCAGGTGCCCCTCAGAATCGCTGGAACTTCCGAGCTTGCAGCAGTTATGGTTGGGAAGCGATTCTTGTCTGTTGGAAATCGTCTGTGGTGGTCAGAAGATGTGCATCGACACCAGGAAGGTCTATCAACTCCCCTCTTCCGACATTCATCTGTACACAGATGCCTCAGATCAAGGTTGGGGTGTTTCTTTGGAGGAAACCCAGGCCTAGGGCCTCTGAAATTCGGGACACAAAAGAGTCAATAAATGTTCGGAAAATCCAAGGCTGTAAAGGGAAGCCCACTCAGTGTGGGGAGGCTCAACAGAAAATACTATAGCACAGAGAGAGTCCTGAGGAGGTGTAGAAGAGCTTGAAAAGTGTCTCTTCTTCCCAAATTTATATTGGGGAGTCTCAATGTACTGGCGATTACGCTAAGTCACTTTCCCAACAGGTATTTGGGAGAGTGGACTTTGGCTCTGGAAGTAATATAGTCAGGTTCTTTCAGTGGCAGCAACTGTGGACTTATTGTGATGTGATTAAACCATTGCCTTCTGGTTTATTTCTCACCAGTGGTGGTCCCCCCATGTCGATGAGCACTGATGTGACATTACAAATTGGAATCACATGCAGGGGTATGCTTTCCCTCCATCGGTCTCATTCATCAAGTATTAAGGAAATTTGCAGGAGAGTGTCAAGACATCTGTGACTCTAATAGCTCCCTGCTTGCCCACTAATGCGCTTGGTTTCCAGAACTCCTAGAGCTCGTCTGGAAGTTCAATGTCTCTACCCATGTAAGTTCTGCTCCAGATGACGCATTCTCACCATTGTCAGCCAAACCTCGCATGCTGTACCTAGTTGCAGGGCGACTGTAGAGAGAGCCACTAGGCAGTCCCAGACTCCCTAAAGCTATAGCTGGGCAACTTTCTTTTAGAAAGCCAACCGTAAACACCCCACCAGGTTCAGCTAGACAAGTGTAAGTTGGTAATCGAAAGGAAGGTCATTCCATCTCTAGACCTTCCATAGCCAAAATAGTTTTCTTTTATTCCTTCGGAAAGTTAAGGGTCTTTCGTATGGCTATTGCTGACTGCCATTCAGCGATTAAGCGGTACAATTCGTTTCCATCTTCTGAAATCTCTAGTAGTAGATAATCGATGATTTATTATGTTCTTTTAGATTCCAACATCCTGTCTTGCCGACTTAGGCCCTCTGTGGGACTTGTTGGAAGTAATTCAATATTTTCATACATTCCCTGCCTTTTGAACCCATTGAAGCTATAGCGTTAAAAACACTGACTAAGTTTGCTTTTAAATGCGGCTTTAGCTTCAGCTAGAGGGTTGGGCAAGCTTCAGGCAGTTTCTAGGTTGGGTTCCTATGTGAGAAATGATGTTTATTGGTCTGTCTTCCGAAATTTTTGGCGAAGACATTCGGAGGTTAAAACTCTGCCTGGTTCGTTTAAAGTTCTTTATCTGCAAGTGTTCGTTACCAGCGATCCAGCGGAGATATCTTTACATCTGGTACGAGCATTAAAGTCTTATTTATCAAAGGTTGAGAAACTCCATCCACTTCCTCATACACTTCTTGTCTCTCCGCGTAATCCTTCCTGTCCTCTGTCAAAGAATGCGATTAGTTACTTTCTGAGGGAGGTGATTTCCCAGACTTCTCAGGGTTGTTCTACGTCGTCTTTAGCTCTGTATTTCCCCGACGCTTTGTATATGGAGAATGTCACTAATCTTCCTTTCTAAGGGGTGTTAGTGCCAGCTTCTATTCTGGAGCAGCTACTTGAAGTCCGTCTCAGTGTTTACTTCCTTTACTTAAAAGACTTTCGATTCGCCTCATAGCGTGTAGCAAGCGAAAGTCTACTGTCAAGTGCGTTCATTTTAGCTGGTGGTTTTTAGACTTAGTCTGTGCGGAGGTTGGAGGTTATTCTATTGGTCCGTGTGCTTAACGTGAAGTCTATTATCTAGAGTGCGTTCATTTAGCTGTGAGGTGGTATTCGCTTAGTGCGGAGTTTCTTAGGTTATTCTCTTAGTCCACTTTGTAGCGAAGTCTATTTGTAGGATCGTTCATTTAGCTGAGGTGGTATTCATTTAGTGAGAGATTCTTAGGTTAACCCTTAAGCATACGACCTCTATTTACAAAGCGTCTCGTATGCCATCGGCGTTGGAGTTAAGCGCCAGCGGAAAAAAAGTTTTTTCAAAAATCACAGCACGTTTAGTTTTAAGATTAGAGTTCATTTTGGCTCCTTTTTGTCATTGCCTGAAGTTTTAGGTGCAACCATGAAATGAAAAAAATATCATTATCATATATAAATATTGAAATATATGACAGCGTGAAAAAAATTTTCATATATAATTTTATACAAATCGCTGTGAGCAAAGCGGTTAAAGCTAACGACTTATTTTTTCTTTGTATTGTACTAAATTGCGATGATTTTGGTATATAACAAATTGTAAAATGATCAAAAAGCAACACAGAAAATATTATCACAATATGATGCATGAATCCATGCGATGCGGAGCGTAAAAAATGTTTTTTCAAAATTCCATAAATCGAAATATTGTGCAAGACTTCCCGTTTGTTGAAAAAAGAAGCTAATTGATTGAATATTACTAGACTGTAAGTGTTTTAGCTTACAATTGCAGTTTCGACCATTTAGTCGAAGCTAAAAAGTGACCAGTCCAGATTAATTTTCTATTTATCGTAATTTTATGAAAATATTTCAAAACTGATAAAGCTACAACCATGAGTTATTTTCTGTTGAATTGTACATGAGTGCACATTATCATATATAAAAGTTTATGTAACGACTAATATAAAATGGTGCAAACATTCGACAAACGTGACAAAAGAATTTCTGGTGTTCAGCGAGTTACGACGGACGTAAGGAAAAATGTTTTTCAAAAATTCACCATAAATCAAGAAATATTTCAGAGACTTCAATTTATTGCAAAATAAAGGTAAATGATTGAATATTACTAGAATAAGATTTTGCTTACAATTTACGTTTTAACCATTTGGGGTGGAGTTAAAGTTGACGAAGGTTGAAATTTTGGCAGTTATAAATGATTTTGTGAAAATATTTCCAAAACTGATAAAGCTACAACCATGAATTATTTTTCTATATTTGTATTCTACTTGAAATTGCGCACATTTTCATATATAAAAGTTTATGTAACGACTAATGTAAAACGATGCAAACATTCGACAAGCGTGACAAAAGAATTTCTGAGATGTTGGCGAGTTACATGCGCAGACGCGTGGAAAAAGTTTTTTTATAAATTCGCTGGAAATCAAGAAGGAATATTGTGCTAGCGACCAGTTTGTTTGCAAAATGAAAGGTACATGATTGAATATTGCTAGAATGTAGAGTTTTAGCTTATAATTGTGTTTTTACCATTTTGGTCGAGTTAAGGATTATTGAAAGGTTGAAATTTTGGCAGTTATCGTGATTTATGAAATATTTCAAACTGATAAAAGCTACAACCATGAGTTTATTTTCTGTTGTATTCTACATGAAATTGCGCACATTTCCATATATAAATTTATGTAACGACCTTAATATAAAGCAGTTGCAAACATTCGACAACGTGAAGAAAGAATTTCTGGCGGATGTGAGAAAAGGTTTTTTCAAAATTCATCATAAATCGAAATATTGTGCTAGAACTTCCAATTGGTTGCAAAATGAAGGTAAATGATTGAATATTACTACAAATGTAAGAGTTTTTAGCTTACAATTGCGTTTTTTTACCATTCGGTTGGGTCAAAGTTGACTGAAGGTTGCATTTTGGCAGTTATCGAATTTATATGAAAATATTTCCAAACTGATAAAGCTACAACCATGGGTTGTATTTTGTTAATATTTTACATGAAATTGCACACATTTTCATATATAAGAACTTTACAATTGACTAATATAAAAAGCAGGTGCAAAAATTGCAACAAGTAATGAAAGAATTTCTGAAATTTTAGGCCGAGTTACCCCGGACGTAGGAAAAAGGATTTTTCAAAATTCACCATAAATCGAAATATTGTGCTAGAACTTCCAGTTTGTTGCAAAAATGAAGGTAAATGATTGAATATTACTAGAATGTAAGGAGTTTTAGCTTACAATTGCGTTTTTCGACCATTTTGGTCAAGTCAAAGTTGACGAAGGTTGAAATTTTTGTAATCGTCGTGGTACATCCTTGGGCAACCAGACAATTTTATCGACGTGTGATCGATCAGTAGTGCTTTTAGGGTTAACCAGATAGAGGAATTCCTTGTGGTCTTTGAATTCTTAGGCAACAGTGATAGTATAATCACATGAACTTAGGTTTAGTACATTTTAAGTATCTTAGTCTTTGATAGTTTCCCTACGAGAGTCCAAGGGGGTGCTCTAGTAGGCTAGGCTATTTTGTCGGCGCAGAGATACTTCTTTGCTCGTTGATCATCAGGCCCTATCTGGAGGATCAGTGTCTCAGCATGCTGCTTCATTCCCCTCCATACATGAGAGGCTCTGAATAGCCACATGGGAGGTTCATCGTACTCCTCCATACATGAGAGGTTCTGAAGAACCACATGGGAGGTCGATGGACCAAGACAATACAGACCTGACTGGCGATCAAAGTACCCTCCAGCATGTCTCGTCACCAAAAGCATCGATTGATAAGGTGAGTGTATAACTAAATAACTAAATAGATATACTATGCAGAGCAGATCAGTGAGCTGCCATCTCTGCGGTTGTAAAAAGGGGGTGCCACAAACTTAGATGGTTCTCCTGGAGGGACAGTGGCTCTGCACTCAGCCTCATTCTCCTCCATACATGAGAGGTTCTGAAGAGCCACATGGGAGGTCGATGGACCAAGAGTACTGACCTGGCTGTCGATCAAAGTACTCTGCAACATGTCTCTTCACTGAAAGTATTGATTGATATGGTGAGTGTATGACTAAATGGATATTTTATGCAGAGCAGATTGTGACTACCATCTCTGCGGTTGTCAAGCGTGCAATAGAATTGATTCCTCCTCTAAATGTTGTTGTCGGGCAAATTCAGGTGTTCAGGGAGTGTGTTGCAATATGAAGTTTTCATAATAAAACTAATATTGTAATACTTGCCTGAACACCTGAATGATTCCCACCCTCCTTTCCCCACATCAATTTTGACCTTGAATAAAGCAATTGTGTCAGCGTTGCCAACCGTTTGTTATGATAGCTCAAGGGACAAGACTTTACCTGCAGAGTTGGTAACGCTGGCTGTTAAAGTTCCCAATAGTGGGACTGGTAATTGAGAGTTGTTCGGGATAGTGGGATTAAGGGCAAATTCAGGTGTTCAGGTAAGTATTACTATATTAGTTTTATTATGGAAACTTCATAATTTACTATAGAAATGTATAAATTTTGTAAATACAGTTATATTATTATTTTAAAATTAGTACTTATTATTAGGTAAATCATTTATTTATCATACAAAACAAATAAACATATACATTAACCATAAAAACTCTCTCATTTCAGTAAGAGATGAGAGAATTTTTATGGTTCAAGTATACATTTATTTGTTTTGTTGATAAATAAATGATTTACCAAATAAGTACTGATTTTCAAATAATAAGATTAAATAATAATAATAATAATAATATAACAGTAATTACAAAATTTATACATTTCTGTGTAAATTGTGATATTTTAAACAAACAAATATCATTTCCCAATCTTTTGTGAAATCTTTGAAGAGAGGGGCATGGGCAAAGCTGTCAAATACTGTATGTCAATTGTTGCCCTGGCGTGACAAAGGATCTCTCTCTCTCTCTCTCTCTCTCTCTCTCTCTCTCTCTCTCTCTCTCTCTCTCTCTCGCTCTCTCTCTCTCTCTCTCTCTCTTCTCTCTCTTTTTCTTTTTCTTTTTCTTTTTCCTTCTAAGTCATAATTTCCATCTTTTGATATCTAGCAATAAATTAACTTCTCTCTCTCTCTTTCTCTTTCATGTTATTCTCTCTGTCTCTGTAATAATTCATAAATAATTTTAATTTATTTCAAGTAGGATAATGTCCTCTCTCTCTCTCTCTCTCTCTCTCTCTCTCTCTCTCTCTCTCTCTCTCTCTCTCTCACAGTTCCTCATTGGATGGGTTGGTAGCATTCTCGGCTATCACTCTGCTGGGCCCAGCGTTCAATTCTCCGACCGACCAATGAAAAATTAGAAATTTATTTTCTGGTGATAGAAATTCATTTCGTTATAATGAGTTCGGATTCCACAATAAGCTGTAGATCATTGCTAGGTAACCAACTGGTTCTTAGCCATGTAAAGTAAATCTAATCCCCTTTGGGCCAGCCCTAGGAGAGCTGTTAATCAGCTCCAGTGGTCTGGATTAAACTAAGGTATACTCTCTCTCTCTCTCTCTCTCTCTCTCTCTCTCTCTCTGTAATAATTATAATCATTTCACTCTCTTAGTAATGACAATAGCCACTTATCTCTCACTCTCTCCGAGGATTTGCAAATGTCGCATGTCTGTTGAAAAAATCGCGATATGACAATTAGTTAAGTTCAATGAAGGGTTAAACTGTCTGTGATTCAACTTATTGTGTAAGATCAGTATTGCTGTATACATATACTGAGATAACACAGCAAAATATCTATAACATGTTTATTTCTGTCAGAATCTATTATACTGTATTGATCTAATCACCATAAAAATATTTAAAATCAGAATTTCATACATAGGCTCAGTAATTATTCTGTGACAGCGTGTCTCTCTCTCTCTCTCTCTCTCTCTCTCTCTCTGTAACATTCTCTCTCTCTCTCTCTCTCTCTCTCCAAACAGTATAATATCCTTTAATAAAAAAACAGCAAAATAGCAATGAAAAAGTTGTTTCATTTACAGCTGTACTTAGATTTGTAAAATCCACAGTACTTAGACTTGATGCCAAATCTCTCTCTCTCTCTCTCTCTCTCTCTCTCTCTCTCTCAAACAGTATATGATGTCCTTTACTAAAAAACTTCAAAATATCAATGAAATTCTTTCACTTACAGAATCTATTTATACTGTACTTAGACTTGGATGTAAATACCACAGTTCTCTCTCTCTCTCTCAGTATACATATATTTTAATGAAAAAATACAGTAATTAATGAATATACAGTACTGCTCTAAAACAAAAAAACAATAAGTGATAATTTCAGAGATATGGCCCAAAGGAAAATCCGCAAATTAGTGAAAATTCCCCGCGGACAAGTGAATGATGTTCCACAAACATCTGCGACAAAGTGAACCGCGGAAATGTAAAATGCGTGAAACCGGGGGTCGCTGTAGTCTTATGCAAGTCAATTCTTACATAAGACGACAAGGAGAAGCAAATCAAGAGATTTATTCAGACTAACAAAGAAAATACCTTATCCTTTGGACAGAGTCCAGCAAAATTATTTCATTACCTTGTTTTGTCCTAGTAAAAAACTATTATTGCAGACCAACTCAGCAGAAAAGGGCAAGGTCTCCAGTCAGATAGTCTCCTCTTCCTCAGGTTTGCCAGAAGTTGTGGGACCCAAACACCCATCTGTTTACGACTGCCCAAAACACTACACTTCCAGTTTACTGCCCTCCATGCCAGGGTCCTCAGGCATGTGCAGTTGATGCCTTCCTTCAAGAGTGGTTGAATCTGGACCTTTATGCTTTTCCTATGTTGGCTGTTTTGAGGAAATACTCAACAAGTTGTGAACTTTGCAGATCACAAGGATGATTTTGATAGTGCATTTGTTGCCCCAAAGGGGATGGTCCTCCATCTTTCATCAAACCTCCACGCACTTCATCTCACTGCGTGGAGATTGTCAGTTGTGTGTTATAAGCTAATGGCATTTCTAGAATGGTCAAGGAACCAATCCTTAAGTCTAGAAGGCCCTCCACTCATGTATCAATAACAGTGGTTAGATTTTTATCTTGGTGTTTGTCCTGAGTGATATCCAGCACCCGTTCCACTAGGTATCGTGGTTTAAGCTCTACCAGTATCTCAGGCAGGCAAAGCAGTTTTCTGTCACAGGGATCAAGGATACCACTTTACTTTGCTTTCAGTTCTGCATCATGCTGACTGGAATATTGCTCATGATATAAAGTTTGAAGATGTTTTCAGTCTTTTGTACTGGTAATTTCATCTTCCAATCATGATTTACGATGAAATTTAGGTGTAATCCTTTAGATGTTAACGTAACCGCAGTTAAGCCCTCACTTAAGAGCTTTGAAGACACTTTTCTTTCAGCTCTTGTTGCGGCAAAGTGTATTAGTGAGCTTCAAGCCCTCTCTTGTATGGGGGCTTTGTTCTAGTGGTAACCTCTCTTTACTCTCATTGCTTAGAGAAAAGATATACCTAGAGGTGGAAGCCCTTTCCAGTTTTATTACATTGCATAATTTAACTGCTTTGGTAGGCAGTGAAGAAGTGCTGTCTTTATGTCCAGATTAGAACTAAGAGTTTATATTAGTGAGCTTCAAGCCCTTTCTTTTCTTTGGCTTTGTAAGTGGCAATCCCTCTCTTTTCTTTCATTGCTTAGAGAAAACATTTAGAATTAAGCCCTTCCCAGATTTGTGACAGTGCCCTAATTTAACTTTAGTAGCAGTGGAATAATGAACAATCTTATGTCCAGTTAGAACTCTAAAGGGTTTACCTGGACAGACATAACCTGTAAGAGGAGAAGTTAAATTTTATCTGTGGTGTTAGAAGGCCAAACTCTCCTATGTCCAAGATGGCTAAAGTCAATGCACACACAATTGATTCCAAAGCTTTTACCATTTTTGGAAATAATCCTCATGGCTTCCATACTGTAAAACTGTCTTTATTTCTTGAAAACCTTTTTCAAGAGAAGGTTGTCTTGCAGTTCAGGGGAGATATAACTGTTTTTGCCTCATTATTTGCAAATGTTAAATTTTAGCATGGGGTGTGCAGGCAGTCGCCGGTTTACGACGAGGGTTCCGTTCTTACGCCACGTCATAATCCGAAAAATCTTTGAAAATCGTCAAAAATCCTAAGAAAACCTCGCTTTTAATGCTCTGGGTGTATTGGAAATGATGTAAACTCCATTTTTATTGAGTTTTTCATCAAAAAACCTCTAAATTTTTATTATTCTGCCGTAACCTTGGAACATCGTAAGCCGGACCCGTCGTAAACCGGGGACCGCCTGTAAAGCCCTTTGTCCTCTCGTTGCGGCATAGACACTTTCTCCTGAGCCAAATATGGTATTAACCTTGCTTTCTGTCTTATTTTATTGTCAGATGTTAGGAATCCCGCTGTTGAATTTTGGGAGCATGAGAGTACAAACTGTTGTATAGGGGTATACCTTCATATATGAAGGTGGTAGTTTCTTTAGTTTTGGACTGTCGGTTATGGGCTTTTGACTCAGGCACAGGAGTCACCAGTACTCTACGAGATAGAGTCCTTTTTTCCTTGTAAGGATCCTCTGACAAGTCTCGCTATGAGGGCTTTACACCTTGTTGTGGTTCCAACGTCTGGTGACAGTACTTGCCAGTTAGGATCACACATCAGGCAGGAATGCTGAGAAGCTTTTTTTTCCTCCCCATTAAAAAAGCTTATAGTTCGTTTGGCTGAGCACTGTTTCTGTGGCTGCACTAACGCACCATCCTCATTCAATGTGGTAGTCAGCTAGCTTTAACAGTATGTAAGATTCATTCAGAATAATGAAATTTTCATGATAAAATTAATTATTTGGATACTTACCTACTGTTAAAGTGAAACCCACCCAGCCTCCCAACATCTTAATGGGTGGTCATGAAGAAATCTGACCTGAATTAAACATTCCAGCACCATCTGGTGGGAACAGGTAATTACAGAGACAGTCCTAGCAGGTTAGCCAATAATATTTTTTTTAAAACGCCGATTGCACCTAATGGTTAAACAGTAAAACTAACTTTAACAGTAGGTAAGTATCCAAATACTGTACAGTAATTAATTTTGTCACGAAAATTATCATTTTTTCACAGTAGATATGTTTCCTTAACTCTTAATACTGTACATTAAACAAGCAGTTTTTATCTTCTAAGCTATTTATACAGGTCAGCTAGAGCTGTTTTGCTTCCTAAAGAATTGTAATACTGTATGTCCATTGGTTTGAGGTTACAGTAGCTCCTGAGTAAGGTTTTGTTAATCTGGTTTAGTGGCAAATCTGATTTGACTGCAAATTTCAGGTTAAATTAATTTTTCTTTGAAAGCAGAAGTCAGGGTGCAGTTGCATGTTTCAGTATCTTGTTACCCTCATACGTCATTATTAGAATGGTATGCATTACCGTGGGCCATCTAGTAAGTATTAAAGTCATTATTGTATGCTTCACTATTATTGTATTGAATAACTCAGCAGCACCTGCATTTATAATTGCTATTACCTTTGATAGGAGTTGTAAGTTTTTTGAGCATCATGGATGAATATTATAGTTATCATTTTTTTTATCTGATTTTTATTATTGCAGAGACAAAACATGAGTGAAAGTTCTGCCACTCCAGCAGCAACAGTTCCCGAACAACCACAACCACAAGCACAGCCAATGAAGACAGAACCTCCAGATGACAGGAAGAAGTATGAGTGCATATTATGCCACAAACGTTATCCATTCAAAGCTAGTCTCAAGATGCACATGGATATACACAAAGGGATCAAGAGATATGAGTGCATTGTATGTAACAAGAAGTTTATGCAAAAGGGCCATCTTAAGAGACACATGCAGACCCATGGGGAAATTGTATATGAATGCATTGTTTGTAATGAGAACTTTTCAAGTTTAATTGCACTTGAAAATCACATGGATGATCACACTGGAGAAAAAAGGCACAAATGTAACGTTTGCCATAAAAGTTTCAGTAGTGAGCGTTTTCTCCAGAGTCATTCAGACCTGCATCGTGTAAGGAAAAAGTTTCATTATGAATGTATGGTGTGCAACAGAAGGTTTGTAAGTGAGGGCCGTCTCAAAACACATTTAGAGTCACATGATCAAGAGGAAAGTCTGAAATGTTCAGTATGCCATAAGACTTTTTCAAGTGCAGAGGGCCTCAAATTGCATAGAGAATCTCACAAAGAAACAAAATATGAGTGCAGTAAATGTAACAGGATATTTTTAAAGAAAATCCATCTTCGAAAACATATGGAAAGCCATGTTGAAAAGAATGTGTATGAATGTGTTGTTTGTAGTGTGAAATGTTCAGGGAAAGATGAGCTTGAAACCCACATGGACGAGCACAGAGAAGCAAATAAATATGAGTGTAACCTATGTGGGAAGTGCTTTTCACAGAAGGGAAATCTTAGAATGCATGTGGAGCTGCACACCGGACTAAAACCATTCGAGTGTGTTGTCTGCAACAAAAAATTTGCTCGGAAGGGAGCCCTTAAGAACCACATGGATATTCACAGTGTTGAAAAGAAATATAAATGCCCTGTGTGCAGTAAGAGGTTTGCTCAGAAGGGTGTTCGTTATCATCATTTAATGAAACACAAATTGGGAAAGACTTGAGTTATTTGTGTGGCTTTCCTGAGGAGTTCAAAAGAAATTGCATGATGCAGTAGTTTTATTGTAAATTTGGTACCTGGTTTTTGCATATTACACTAAGTTGTTGGAATGCCTGTTAACTAGCATGTCAAGACTTTTGTCATGTAACTTCCAGTTACCTTTAAAATTTAATGATGAGAAGTCTTTATTGAAGGTTGTTAAGATACCTTTTACAGTATTCTGTACTGCAGTACTTAATTTGCTTTCCTGTATTTCATGTTTGTTCTGACAAAGTTTACAGACCTTTGTCTTGTATAGGAGTATTCTTCAAGGGAAAGACCGTTCAGTCATTGAAACCACAGAACTACAGTTAGACAATTAGCATCATCAGCATATGCAGTCAGTTTGATCTTCAGACCTTGCCACAAGAGCAAAGGTCCAAGAACACTTCCTTTAGAAAAACCTGAAATGGCATTACTGAAGTTACTATACTGACTATAATGGCCGTCAACACACACTCTTTGGGTTCTGCCTATTAAAAATTCATGTGAAATATTTGCAAAAGATCCACCAATTCCTAATGATCTTAGCTTGTAAGTAAGTGCTTCATGATTTACATTGCCAGTGGCTGCACTAAAATCCAAACTAACCATGTGTGCCTCAGCACATTCATTAGGAGCACTCCAATACAGTAGATATTGACAAGAGTGCATCACTAAGCACCAAGGCCTTTATGAAACAAACTGTAATGCTGGTAGCATGTTATTATCCTCAACAAGCCTATAGAGATGCTTAGAGAGCAGCTTCTCAAAAACCTTAGATAATCAGAGATAATTGAAATTGGCCTATATTCTTAGGGGCGTGAGGGTGGACTTACCCCTTAGGTAATGCAGCAGTGTTTCTTATCTTCCAAATATAGAAGGAAAACTTGCAAGTCCAAGTAGCTTCCTAAAAATGTAGCTACCAAGCTACATAAGCATATCCTCCAAGGTGTAATGGTGGGTGTTGCCTGCAAAGCGGGAAAGTGTGTGCTTGGTGGTCTTCCCCTTCTCATCCAGATCCCAGGCAGCCCAAGGCTGGAGTTGTGTTGGTCTAGTCTGATGTAAAGAAGGCTGCAGCAAGATGATGTGACTCCCTCTGCCTTCCCACCAAAGGGGTTGGCAGTCATAGATCTACAGTAATTATTATTAGGAATTTTATAATAATAATTTTACCAATGGGACAGTATTTTCCATGTAAAGACAATAGTTACAGGTTCCCCTAAACTTTTCCTAGAATATCCCATCCCAAGGCTACATTCAGAGGATACAACTCTCTCCACATTCCCATTGACAAGTTAGGGCAGGAAAGGTTGCAGTTGCAGTCAGTTAATTGTCATCAAGTATCTTCTGATAATTATTACCTACCAAGTTATATCCCCCCTCCCCCCCCTACGTAGACTGGAGAGAGAATTTATTCTAATCTCTATATTCCATAGGGGGGCAGTGCCCTCAGTGCACCTTCACGCAGTACACTTTAGGTACAACTTGAGGTTCTTTGCAGCGTTCCTTTGGTCCATAGCTGCAACTCCTTTCGTTCCTTTTACTATACCTCCATTCATATTCTGTTCCATCTTACTTTCCACCCTTTCTTAACAATTATTTATTTCATATTGCAACTACTGTACAAGGTTTTCTTCCTGTCACAGCTTTAAAACATTTTTACTTGGTTTCATTCAAATACTGAATGACCTCAGGTCAGCACGCACCTTTGGCTCAAATTTCATATTCCATTCCAAATCTTTATAATTATGTTCAGACCTAACTGGTGTATGGATCATCATCCTCCCCAATAGTAAATGCCAGGCTTTTTAAGACATTACCAGAATCTTCATTCTCATGCTCAAATGTGTGACTGTGAAGCTGACAGTTTCTGGACAAAACTTCCCAACTAATTTGAAATTCACACATAAGAAGGAGGTTTGTTTGTTTCATAAGACAGATTTCAGTTTTGTCCAGGTGTAAATTTTGCTCTCAATCTGATGCTCCACCATCACCAAACTGTAAATTTGTCCCGGTAGCCAAAGGGAAAAGTGTGTTCAGCCAAGAAAGCGGCTGGGATTCTCTTGTTAACTATTTTCAGTGACTGAACCATTTTTCACTCATACTATTACAGTATATAAGATGGGAGGTTTGTATATCTAGTAAAAATGAAATTTTAAGAAAATTGTAGTATACTAATGCAGGTATTGCATAGAGAAGTCAGTACCCTTTGCAGTGCAGAGATTGGTAAAATATGCATTAGGATGTAGTTATAGAGCATGCTTACTTTGTATTACTTAAAAAATATCAGGGATTGCAGGTTACTTTACTTTTTAATGATCAGAGAGTTGTGTTTCTTACTGGTAGAACATATCATAGTACAAATCATTAGTTGGTTGTGGGGGCATCTTTACTTATGTAGAGGTTATGTAGTTTTAGTTTGTTTTGTGATTTAATATATCTCTGTACTGCTGTAACATTGTATAGTTTTATGCTACAGGTATTTGCTTCTTCTTCATATGACTTTTGGCCTCCCTTACAGAGGCTGTATGTAAAGAATATACTGTAGTGGCATGCATAAAGTTCATGTTGTACTGAACATTTCTGATTTTCCTTAATTAGTAATTGTGGCGTTTGACTTCAATTATTTATCCTCTATAATGCATATAATACAACAGTCCTGATTATACAGGTACTGGTCTGGTATAATGTAGAGAGCATGTCCACCTGTTTATCTTTTACACAATCTAGTCTGAATAATTGTGCAAATTATCTCTCAGCTTGCATGTTCAAAAGCTAGAATTCTAGTCATGCATATTAACTTTAACCTGTAATGGAATATTAATTTAAGTCCTTGTGGACTTTATAATGGAAAGCGTAGTTGGAGATGGGAGAAAGAATAACAATAGAAACTTGACAAGACTTGGAACACACAGATGATGCTACCTTAATCAACAAAACCACAAATTATTCCTACAGGAATAAAAACCATTGCCTCTCAGGACTGTTTCTCAGCATGAGCTGGAATCTGTCCTTGAAACCTGGTAACAAGGTGGTTAACTGTAGGTAGGTGGGTGAGTGGAGGAAACCCCACCCGCTTGCCAGGAGCAAGTGCAGTACTGTAATTTATCTTTGGCTGCAGGTGAGTTTTAAGATTTCTTGCTGCACTCTGCCTGACCATTAAGTGGAAACTTCTTTTGAACAAGAAAAGTGAACAAAAGGTGTGAAGGGTAAAATTGGGTTTTTTGCCACTTTAATGTCCTTGGTGTTAGTGTGACCAGTTTTGTTGCTCTAAAGTTGTAGGTCCTGTGAAGAGTTTGCTGGCTGGTCTCGCTCAGAGTAGAGAAGTTTGGTAACAGCCAAGGAAGGCCTAAAGATGTTTGCTGGTTTCTTCAGAGGGAGATTGATCTGCCTTTCACCAAATCTTTCCAGCTCCTTCCTCCTGGACGGCTCTCTCTCTCTCTCCAACACCTTGCCAAAGGGATTATGTGCCTGCGGGTTGGTGACCAACCCATGTTTCCTGATAGTGGTGACCCAGGTGATACTGGTGTGCATTCATGGATCACCACCACCTACCCCTGCTTCATTGGATACTCATGGATTTCAGCCTCAGTGGCACACCTATAGAAGAGGTGGCCTTTTTTGGTATTCCAAGAAGCCCATCATTCTTTGTCTTTATCATGTAGATATGGCTAAGGACTCCTCTCCTACTCCTTCTACCATTGCTGCTCTTCTTGTACCTTCTAAAGAGCTCTACCTCATTGAGTCTCCCCTAGATGTTGTCTTATGTGTGGGAGAGACCCCCATGGTATTTTTCAGCCATCATAGTTCCTGCCTTGACTAGTTCTCACACTGTGGTGGCAAAGAATGAGACTTGTAGACTGAGTAAGGTGAGGAAACACAGTTACACTTCTTCCTCTTCATCATCTGCAGGGAGAAGAGGTCTAGAAATCCCTCTCACAAGAAGTCATGCTGTACTTTGCATGAGTGCTATCCCTCTCAAAGGGTCAGTAGTGATTTCACTCACCTAAGGGTAAGATGTCTGCCATAGGTAGGGTTGACATGGGTTTCCTGCGTGTGCTTAGGACTAGAGTCTTCCACTCCATCTGAGACTGCCCAGGACTCTCCCATACTCCAGCAGAGCTATATGGAGTAGAGGTGGTGCTACCCTCATTTTGCTCATGTATGCAGACAGGGTTCACATGACAAGTCATTGCTGTATGGTACTCTAGAGGAGAAGGGAGAAGAAAACTCTGACTGATGTTAGAATTCTATGGTACCCTCTCACAGGTAATAAAGTCAGCAGTGGAAAAGGGAGCAGGAGTCTCATGTTCTCTGTTCCACCACCTGGTATATTATCAGCCGTTAGTGGCAGCAAAGTGATCTTTAGCTAAACCTTTGCGTGTGGTAAGGCCTTCAGGTTCATGAGTTGAGAAGAAACCAACTTCCCTGGACCCAGACCATTATCCAATGTTTTTTTTTCATTCAGGAAAAATGGAAAGTTTTCCTTCTAGGAAGACAGAAAACTTTCCTGGACCTTCCTTCCTACTCCTCCTCCTATGGCTAGGTAGGAGGTAAAGAGAAAAGAATTGGGGAAGGTTACCATGAAACCATCCAATTATTTCATTTACATTTAGTTGCCTGTCTTGCTTTTGGTAATAGTACAGAGAAAGGATACTTCAGGCCTCAAGCAAACACCATTGCCTTATCAAGACTACTCTCCTTCCTTCTCTCAGACACCAATACTGTCTTATCTTCCCCTTCAGATTCTGAACGATCTGTAGCCTTCCCAGCGTGGTTTAAGAGAGATCATGGAGAAAAATGCTAGCAGTCTCTTTAGTCGGAGGGGCACAAGCTATACAGTAGTGTATCTCAATGAACAAATTCATTCTTAGACAACATATATGTGTGAGTACCTGTCATCAGAACTCATTAGGTTTACCTTGTTCTTGGACTATTGATTTTGAAATTGTTTCAAACTAAAGAGAGCTCTATAAGTGGTTTCTAGGTTTCCACCTGAATGTCATCTTAGATTTTTGCTAGGTATACACTGCAAGTCCTACTTAGTGACTGGATTTCTCCTTGGCTTCTGCTCTTGGAGAGAGCCCACATACTTTATTTTAACAGGCAGGCCAAAAGGATGGAGACTGGGTCTCACATCAAATTAGCAGACAAGAACCTAGGTATGCTTGTAAGCACAGCAAACTCTAGAAGTATTAGTGCCAATTCCTGTCCTGGCAAGAAAAATCAAATCAACTTGGGTGGGTTATCCTCAGCCACCTGTCATCTTGCAGGGGGCATATTTCTCCTCTTTCTCTCTCTTGCTTCGATAATGCTGAGGAACCACCTTCAGCTCTCCACAACTACCTTACTCCCCTGGTGCAAGTCACAGAAGTGCTAGCACAGTGACAGGAACCCCTCATGGAAGATTTGTGAGCTCTCCTTTCTATGACAATGAATCAGTTTATGGATGCATCAGAAGCAGGCTAGAACATTTCAGGGTTGTTTGTGGGGGTGGGGGTGGGGTTGTTCTGCTTGCAGGACTCACTTCATCTGCAGGTCAATGCTCTCGGAACATGGGAAGCAGAACAAGACTTAACAATATTCCATTCCAAGGGGGTTATAATGGAAGCTGTATTCCATTATTCTGGGAATGATCTGCATTTTACATACACTTTCCTCCATTTAAATTGTTTCTCCTTGTTGGGTGATCAACACTACAAGTCACTTATGTTTTTAGACTGCCCTGGCTACTCCTCATGGCCAATAGTCAAGTGGCAGCCAGTGCTGCTTATTTTCGTGAATGGAGATCTCCCTCCAGTCAGTGCTGGTTCAGCAGGTCATGAACTTTTTATTCATCCTTGCTGAGATTTATCTCCTGTCAGGCTATGCTGTAAGGTTTGTGCCTAGCTGTAAGACCATCTTCAGTCCAAAGACCTTGGATATTGCCACTTGGATGTGTTATCCATACTTGACAGGTCATATAAGACTTGCTTTCCCTCCATCAAAAATGTTGTTCTTTCTAGTGGAAAGTAAACGTGTCCTTTACAGCCTAGCTCAAGCATCTTACTAGCCTTTGGGGGAAGCCTTGTTCAAGAGTTTTCTCTCAGGATGGTCTGTCTGACCAACATGGTCCTGACAAAGAGTAGCAAGTTGTTTCTCTCTCTTTAAATTTATATTTTCCCAAGGTATACGAACCAGAGCCTTTTTCATTTTATAGTTAAACCCACCTCAGCTGCCCTGCTTGGAAACATGGCTAGTGTCTATAGGTGAATGAGGGGTATTCTCCCATTCACCCTCTTTTGCCACCAAATAACTACCTCGTACCCACGTCACCAACAGTTCCAGCTCGTGCTTGTATACCTTTGGCTTGTGTACTTATGAAAAATACAACTTACTTTAAAAAAGTTTTGTTGATTTAAGAATAAAGCTTTGAGAATAAGTCATATGACAGGATATAATGAAAAATAATACAATGAGGAAAATTACAGTTCTATTTGTAAGTGAGATAGACATGGGATAGCAGAATTTCACAGAAGCCCCTTGTATAACACATCGAGTTGCTGCTGATTGGGCCGAACAATGCTTAGAACATCACAAACCAATTATAAATGGTAAAACATCAAAGGTAATCCTTACAAATGGTTAGCTATGCATACTGCCATGCTACAGAAGTAATAATGTCTAAATTTTTATTTCATTTTAAACAGCTATGAGAATACCAGTCAACATTTAAATGTGAAAACATATGCATACGTTACAAAGTACTATATGTGCACTGCATGCACCTTAATACATGAAATAATTTCTTACCATTAATAATCATGGCCTTCATTCAGTAACAGTGGACCCATATGATTCAACAGCTTATAATGAATACCCAAAGTACAAACATATCTGGAGAAAGGAATCCATCTCCCTAGGCTGATAAATGTTGTTAGAGAAGACACAAAATCCAACATACACGAAATTAAATAAAATGGTTTCCATTTGATCATTAAATGCATGTTCCAAAATTAACAGAAAGGTATTCAGTCACATAACCTAAAATTATTACTGGAAAATCTGTTTTTCTTATAGCACACCTGTTTTCATATTTCTGCAGAACTTGTGTACTTGACACTGGGTCCCTTTGGGGCAAAACGGTAAAATTTTTTAAGTAGCAATCAATTTATAATTTATGACCTCTGCCTAAATAAAAACTGCCCATTACATAACTGACACTGATACACTGGAATCTCCTTCATGCAATTACCTTTTAAGTACTAAAGATGAAGGTGGCCATTACATCAAAATTCTTACAAAGAGATCCATTGCAAGAAGAAAACAGAGAAAAGTGGCAAACTGTAATATCTGATGTGACACCAATCACATAAACTATCAATCATAACCTCAATGACTACTTAAACTGGAATAATACAAATCAGTATTAAGAAGTCTACAGAATTAGGTTTATATATTAAATAATAAAACATTTCAAGGATATTGGAACACTGTCCACAACAAAAAAATGTTAAAAATTCTTTGCTTGGGTCACAACTTTAACTTTTCTCCTCCAGTCAATATACTGTTACTCATTTTTTTCAATGTACTGTTACTCATTTTTTAAATTTCCAGTTCTGCAATGCATTTGTAAGAATAGTCTCCAAGTTCTTAGTGAATTTTCCACAATCTACCTTTCTGTGAAATGTGTAACCTTTAAGGATGGAATTCAGCTTTGGATGGTCAGACAGTAAATTAAGTCAGAGGTCTTGAGGCATTTGAGAATGGTAATGCAAAGCACATGGCCAGAGGCATGGAAAAACAACCCCTATACACTGCACCACAACAAAACCCCTGCTTTGTCACTCCTCAGCCATGATTTTATCATCAAGCACAAGACTTCCCTAACTCGTAAACTGGCCCATCCCTTTTTTTCCCTATAAGCTGCAATTCACTTGGTACGTAGCACATTTCAGACAACAGAAAAATCATTATGCATTTCTGACTGGAAAAGAAAATTAAAATCAGTGTACTCACCATGGAAAGGGTCATTCTGAAGGAGCCAAGTTTGATTAAGTTGTAACCAAAGCAATAATTTTCTTCCTTTTCAAAAGTTTTTCTTAATGGATAGACCTCATAACAGGTAAACTAGACTGAAACCATCGGAGATTAACAAAGCACAAAAAGCAAAACCACTATCAACATATAGGTTACCTTGCCATCACTGCATGTACATACCTCTTAAAACTGGGGGTTAATGAGAGGGTAAAAATGGCAGGTTACCAAAAACCTTAAGGATAGTTTTGAAAGAATTATGTAATACATGAGATTTCAGAAGGAGTGTCATCTGACAAAATATACTTTAAATATGACACTGAAAGATTAAGTACCTAGCTTATATTAAAATATATATTAGAAACTGGTATTGTAAGTCACTAGTTCCAATGTACAATAGTGTTTTGGTGCTCCCAGTATTTTTCCAGATAATCTTCTACAAATATACAAAATCATGTTATATACAAATATATTAAATAAATATACTTATCTTTACAAACTTTCCATACCCAATAACACCTATTATCCTCAAATATGAGATGGCAGATCTTGTATTAAACATTATCCACAAATCTATTACACAATATTTCAAGGTAATTTTCAGGACCCCCAAACCAATATGCTTTGTAATATTTAGACCTGCTGCAAAATACTAATTATCACATCTTGGAGGACACAATAATACATATTACATATATCTACACCATTCATACCTCAGAACTTTGCACTGAGTGACAATGCGCACTTCTGGGAACTAATTTTCCAATTACCTCATAATAATCATGCATTCACTAAGAGGATACAATGTTAAATTCCAAAGTTCAAAATTTATCTAGTCAGTCATTACTATATAATGGAACAACACAGCAATAACACTTTTCACCATAAGTCAAAATCTAACGGGTAGTACTGTATATAAAAATGACATACTAACATGAAAAATGTACTAGGTTATGAAGCAGTATGAAGACTATTTTAAACACCAAAACTGACTAAATGGTATACCGTACAGGTATAAGCCCTGGATGTGAAAAACCCTAACAATACAACATTGCACGGAAAGATAACATAAAATATTTAATGAGAATGTTATTTCAAACCTACAATAAGACAGACAGCATACAAATCAGATTACATCATAGCTCCTGGAGTACTAGCAAAAATGTATCGCACAAAAGTTCAGTTTGATTGTAGTTCTTGCAAAGCAGTCATAATTTTTCTATGTTACGTAAAATATTGTTTGATTTACTTTATCTATTGCAGTATCAAACACCACAAAAAGTACATCAATTACTTTAGCTATTATAGACAAATACAATGATGTACTGTATTACTACGCTGTTTTACATTACGCTGACATCAGTTATCAATGGTTAAAAATATTTTTATAAAGATAACAAAATTGAGTAACTTCTCTATAAAAATATTTGTTTCTAATAATATGCAAAAGATTAACTTCAAGTCTTACTAACATAGTACGTAGTTTATATATTGCTCACCAATGGAAATTGCTATTTTAAGTTATTACTGCCAACCCGTGAGGTCCTGTAACATTGCATAATTTCCAGGATATAAACGTGTTTCTCTACACACAAGGTTACAGAATCATACTACCATAAAGAATCTGAAAACTATTGTAGTTACAATTTCCTGAGCCATCCCTCCTCTGGTGTAAATAGATGTTAATTGACCTGCCACTGAAAAATAATTGTATCATTAAAATAAGTAAAATTACAGAGGAATCAATAAATTTCCAAAATCAAATATCACATGGAATAAAAAATAAAGCTGTAGTTAAATAATATCTTCTTTAACCTGGCATCATTTCACAGGATAAGAAATGGTCATTTGAAAGAGTGCTTCCTGACCCATGATAAGAAGTTTAACAGTATTAAAAAATGAACATTCCTTATTACATTTTTATTTTAATTCTTATTGTTTTTAATTTAATTCTTATTATGATAAGTCACTTACCCGAAGTCCACCTTCACTGGCACCTGCCAGCTCTTTCTCCTTTTGTTCTAGCTCCTCTTGTCGTTTTTGTCTTTGCTTTAAGGCCTCAGGATCTTTCAACCCACGGCCTTCCTGAGCCTTCAATCGCTTTTCTGCAGCTTCTGCCATCTGCCTTCGTCGTTCTTCCTGAAGTTATTGTACACACAGTAAGTTGCAATGCATTAATATCCATTCATTTCATTGTTAACTAATTAATCATGACTTGCCTATTTCCATGGATAGGAAACACTCAGCCTCACAAATCTATATCATTCAGGATTTGACGCCTCTTACTGTGCATGCCCAAACCTACTTATGACCCTAACTCCTCTCCTCCCTTTCTTGTCTGACTTTAGAGTCCACATCATTGCTCTTCTCGTGAATGCCTTTGTATGAATTTTTCCACTGCTATCACTACTTAATTATTCATTTCACTGCTTATACTGTAAACTCTTTCAAACACTTAAAAAAAAATTTTTTTTTTTGTGTGTTTATTATGAATGTTGGCTTAAATCTAATTTAATCTACTTTTGGTCTAATGTTACTTTACATTTTTCCTGTTTCTTTTCTGATATTCATTTCAGTAGTCTCTTCCCATGGGGACGAGTAAGCTGTGTATAATCCAATATACCATAAATTTTTGCTATTGCATACTTCCTTACTAATTGCTGTAGCGTTCATTTTGAGGTTTGTCAGTTTTAGATGTTGATTTTTATACACACAATAACCTATTTCTTTTGGTGCTGCTTGTTTTTTTGAATTGTGCTATTTTATAATTTAGTGATTTCCATATCAGTTATACTCGAGTTGTTGAGTGTGGACCAGTGAGTGTTGTTGTGCCTTTGTTGGATAACAACAACCATTCTGTGTCCATCTTTCTGGGGTTATCATCATTCACCTAGAGAACCAATGCAGTTTTTGTTATAGTTGGACATTCTCAGGTTTTTCTTCACCCAGAAGAGGTAGTACTGTATATGCACTATGTACAGTATATGCTACAGTCATCTGCTGGTGTCTCTTACAACTCCTCTGCCTCTGGCAGTTTTTAATTCCTCCACTTCTGCTGGTCAAGGAGTGTGTGAGTTCATTTAGATAGTCTCATCTCTTGCCAAACCTCCTCCCTCAGTGAGGATGTTTCTTTAGTTCATGTGGGAAGGGAAAGTTTACCAATTTTGTGTCCACTGCAAAGGCATGCCAACAGCTCCAAAAAGTTTTACAGGACCCTGGTACCTGTTGTTGCTTGGTACCATACAGCTGGAATCCATCTCCACTGCTACCTTCAGAGAACTGACTGATCATGGCACCATGAAAGCAGGAACTGTTTTGTCACTGTTCATTCTCTCCACTCTGACCGCAACCCCTCTATGGAAGCAACTTACTTGGGCATGGTGATTAACACTCTAAGAGAATATGTTCGTTCTTCAGGACAGGATCCATTGCCTCGCACTCTCCATCGGACAGTTCTAGTACAGTTCACATTCAATGGCTAGTCACTTGGTGCTCTCAAATAAGTTGGTTCTTACAAACAATTCTGGATTCAGTCTGTCCAACTTCAGCCCTCCAGTTGTTGAAAGACAACATAAATAGCTGAGGGATTTGTAGTTCTGACAATGAACGAGGTGTTGCAGGACCTTCACTGGTGGCCTCAGGGAAATCATCTATGTCAAGGAGTCCCCTAATTCCTCCAATCAAGTTCGGATGTTATTGCATGCAAGACTCAGGGTTAGGGTGCCCAACTCTGGGATCATCAAGCAAGGGGCACTTGGTCTCAGGATGAATAGCATTTTCTTATCAACTTCTTAGATCTAAAGACTGATTTTCTTAGCTTCCAAAATATCCTGGAAAGCATAAAGGATAAAGGTCATGTCCATCAACATGACTGCCACTGCTTACTTAGAGAACCAAAGAGGAAACTATTCAGTCATGTTGTTCCTTAATCCTCACTTGAACAAAACAGCATAACTTACCTCTCACTCCCATGAGATCAAAACATGGTCTTCCAATGCACTCTGCAGGAGGCTCCAGACCATTGCCTTAAAACAATAACTGCTGTTTGCAGTTATTGTTTTAAGGCAATGCTGTTTGCAGAGAAGTTGGCAAGTATGAAGGGCTCTTATAGTCCACCCATTCATAACATTGCTCAATAACAAGTTGGATCTGGCACCCTGAGGTACAGATGAAATACTGCAAATGTACAACCATCTGCATTCTTATGCCTTTCCTCCCTTTGGTGCCCTCAGGCAGGTCCTCATAAAGTTATAATATAATAATAATAAAAAGGATGGCTGTATTATGCAAATTTATCTTATATAGTGTCTTTTCTATCTCCTTATGGTTTGCTTTTCAGGCTCAGCGATGTTAGTCAGCAACTGACCGATATTCATGTTGGAAAAGGATAGTGTGCAGAATATGAGAAATCTTTTATTAAAATATCCAGTCAGAAATCGTTCGTCTGGATTCAGGTTCTATTTTAGGTACCATCGACATGTTTCAACAAGCTCGTTGGTCATCCTCTGGACGTGGTTGCAGACGGTCTGAAGAAACGAGGTGCTCGGGTTGGTATTTATAGGGGGGTCTTGATTGGTGCTGAATTATGATTGACTGACCGGGGCATGTACCCTCGGGCGGAGCCTATTCTCCCAAGTCGATGTTCGGGACTCGTCTTGCGTGCGAGCGGCTTTGTAGTGCTGGGGATGAATGGAAGAATTTCGATCCTCAGATGCCGAATTGATTCACTGCGTTACCTCACAGGATCACCGCGCATGTCTCCTGGCTGCCGTGGGAGGAGAAAGGTTTCCTGCGTAATGTTGAGGGCTGGTTTCTCCTTCCCAATGTGCAATGCTTCAAGAGCGTGAGCGCGGTGAGTCGATAGTTCAATCAATTATTTAAATGACTTTCCCCTCAACATTACGTAGAAACCCTTCTCCTCCCCACGACAGCCAGGAGATATGCGGAAGCGATCCCCATAGCGAGCCAGTGAATCAAAATTCGGCATCTGAGGATCGAAATTCTTCCATTCATCCCCAGCACTACAACGCCGCTCGCACGTTAAAGACGAGTCCTGGAACATCGACTTGGGAGACAGGGGCTCGCCGAAGCACATGCGGGCAGCCAATGATAATTCAGCACGATCAAGACCCCTATACATACCAGAATCCCGAGCACCTCGTTTCTTCAGACCTTCTGCAACCACGTCAGAGAATGACCAACGAGCTGGTTGAAACATGTCAGCGGTACACAAATAGAACCTGAATCCAGACAAACAATTTCTGATTGGATATTTTAATAAGACTTCCATATCCCGCACACTATCCTTTTCCAACATGAATATCGACCGGTTGCTGACTAACATTGCTGAGCCTGAAGCGAATCATAAGGAAGATAGAAAAGACACTATAAAGATAAATTCACAAAATACAGCCATCCTTTTTAATAAGACCTATTTAAAAGAGGGTCTACTCCCTTCAAATAAATAATAATAATAATAATACTACACATTAATAATAATAATAATAATAATAATAATAATCTTTATTTGACTCAGGCCATATACAAGGAATATACAAATACAATATACACAATCTAGATACATACGGTAACATGACAAAAATAATTATCAGCAGTATCCACACAGTTGCTGAAGAACTAGAAAAAATAGAATTCATAATAATGGTAATGACAGTAACTATATGGGGAATAAAAAAAATAAAAATGATAAAATAAAAATACAGATTGCAGACGATTAATTTTCATCTGGGGTCCTTAGGTAGTTACAGAGGTCAGTCAGAGGGCTAAATCTGAATAATGAAAATTGCAGAACTCTACAGTGACATTAAACACAGTAATAACAGGAAGCTGAATACCAAAAACAGCAAGGAATGTAGAAATATAATAATAATAATGACAGATTCTGGAGATGATACTTCATAATTGCAAAATGCAGAGAATAAGGCATTTAAGGAACAAATGCCTCATTATTCCATCTTTCCACAATTTAGATCTTCTTGCCTCACTGCTCCAGGATGCTTTTATGAGTGAATTGCTGCTGTTACTCGAATAGGGTGAATCAGACTGGACATTGTTCACCTCACAATGATTTTCAAATTATCCAGGAGATTTTCTATGAGCATCTGCGTGGCTAAGTGATAAAGCGAGGAGTGTTTTGTGAGGGCGTCTCAGAATGTCACTCAGAACAACAGTGATACATCTCTATGGTCTCTTGGGTATAGTTCGTCAAAGGAACACCAATATATACTGTAGCAGTACGAGCGGAAGAGCAGCAGTTTCGTTTTCTTGGTGACAGAAGGCAAACCTCTTTGCAATCGTGTTGCCAGTTGCACATAGTTTACAACGCCTGTGTTCTATGTCTGCTGTATCTTTTAGTTAGTCCATGATAATGTGTCCCAAATATGGAAATTCAGGCACAATTCAAATGATTTCGAGAAAATTAGTGGTTCTGCAATATGCTTGCGATCTTGGGAGCAGCGACATACACTAGGTCTTGGTTTCTTGTACTGTGTATTATACAGGATATCAAATTCCCCTCTGCATATTGGCGGCAGGTGTCGATGAGTCGTGGAGACCTTTGCACTGATGGGAGATCAGAACAATATCAGCGTAACAGGGTTGTTTATTGTTGTTTTACGTTGATGGTGCATCCGATTGGAAGTGAGTTCAGTTTGACATTCAGGGCATCTGTGTACATGTTAAACAGGTATGGGAGAGATGAATGCCCTTGCTGGAGCCTGTTTAGGAGCCAAAGGTATGCGACAGCACGTTACAATTTGACACAAATTGCTGGTGTGGAGAACCAACAACCCTAAAATGCCAACTAGATATAGAGAAGTGTACACTTGTTTGTGCAGCTTCAGGAAAGAGCTTCCGGTAGATTTACTCTGTCAAATGCTTTTCTCATATCTACAAAACATAGGAAACAGGAGAGGCTGATGATAGGTAATGTTTAGCAATTCTTTCAGGATGTAGATGCAGGTGTTGGTTGGTGGTTTGCTTTAAAGCCAAACTGGTTGTCAGTAGTGTGTAGAAAGGGAGAAGTCTCACTAGAAGAAAGGACTCCAGTATCTTTCGCGCAGTGTAGTAATTGCAATCAGGCAATAATTGCCAGGCCAGCTGCATCCGCTAGCTTGTTTTTTATTACTGGTGTTAAGTGAACTCAAGGTAGGAGTCTGGGAATCCTGGTGAATTATGCGCATTGAACAGAGCAGCTAGCAAAATGTAAATTATCGGATGGCAGAATTTGAAAGCTTCAGCAGGCGACCATTGCAGCCGGGCGATTTACTATTAGGGGTAGGTTGTTTGTGGCCTCGCTGATGTTACCTGACATAATGCAATTGGCGAAATGAAACTGAATGTTATCAGTAAGGAGGTTATTTACATCCCTGCTGGAGTCTTGATCGTTTATGCAATTCAGGATAGTGCTGAAGTGATCGCCCCACATTCTTACGATAGCCTAAATCACTGATGGCTTCTCCTGCTCTCTGTGATAGCTTTTTAGTTTTGTTATTTAGGATTGAAATGTCCTTTCCAAAGACAGGGTAATCGCCAGATTCTAATTTCCCTAGACATTTACATCAGCTCTTAGTTGCTTTTCATTCAGTCTGCAATGTAAGGGCTTTGAACTGCACTCTCGCCTGTCTCATTAGCAGTGCAAAGTGTCCTTCCCTAAAGCTACCATTTTGCCTCCACAGTAAAAAATTTCTCAAATGTGTATAAGATCTTTAACCAATTCGATTTCCATCCAGGTACATTACGAGAGTTGCCTTTGACGATCTAGCGTATGCCTGCGGGGCTTACCATAGCAGAAATTATATTCAACTAGAATTCTCAGATCTCTCCTGTGATGATCATTTCTACATTTTGGTTAGTGCACAGTAGGCGTCTGCGGTTGGGCTACTGACCGCAGCCTGGTTTCCGTGGTTTCCCTGAAGGGTCTGGTTTTCTGTTGGTTTTTAAAATCCCAGTTAACAGCAGGTGGGTGATCAGTTAGGAGGTTCACGGTAGGGAGGGATGGGGTACTGAATGACACCTGTAAGGGGATGTGATCATAGCACATTGCAAGATTGTAGCAAATGTTGCAGATCACAACAAAGTCATGAAGTTGAGGGGACGTGATGCAGTGGTCCAGCCTGGAGGTTGTAACTGTGTTCATCCTGTTCTGTACATAGATATAGGAGGAGGGAGGGAGGAGCATTACATCTCTAAATCGGAGAGCGTGATTTTGACAGAAGTGAGTGAGTTCATTATAAAACTGTTTTGTGGGGTGAGAATTAAGGTCCCCAATTATACAAATATGATCAGCAGTAGAGTCGTGAATAATGCTGTGTAACTCACCTAGGATCATGCAGTACTGATCAAAATTATCGTTCTTATGGCTCTGAATAACATCAGGGTGGCCTTCATCTTTTATCTCAACAGGAGTGGTTCCCTGGCCATCTAGATCTGGTCATTTCAAGCCCAAGCCCTTTGGAAGAAGCTTCTGAAACAGCTGCACTTCCACAGGTTCCACATTCACTTAGAGTCTTCTCTTCTCCACACATGGAGTTTAACTCGCAGAAAGTCAGAGAGAGGGACTTTTTGAGGTCAAAGCTGCAGCAGTTACACCACCATGCAAAGGAGGTGGGCCCAGTTTTTTGTTGATGTGGTGAACTAATACTTCTCCAATTTCAGAAGAAACCTGGGAAGTCAGACCCATCTCTATACAAGATACTTCTGGACTGTTTATCCTCTTGCAGCTACTCTAAAAACTGTTTCTTATAGCTCAGGCCTCCTCAATGCATGTACGTAAGCTACTGCCTTGTTTGGCACCATTACACATTTGAAGAACTAGTCTTGGACTTTCCTTTGCCATAGGTTTCATGGCCAAAACACTGTCATGCAATGCCCAAGACTTGACAATTATTTTGTTCACTACCACCACCTTGGCTACCTCTTCAGACAGAGGACCACCTGCTTTGTCTGACTGAGGCAGTCAGGATTTCTGCAAATAACTCAAGAACTCTTCCAGACTCTTCATTCAAATAGTTATTTGCAAGAAGCAAATCTACATTATTATTATTGAAATGAAGAACTCAACCAGACCAGTGAGTTCACTTTCTTAACTCTCATCGGGCTGACCAAAAGGGTTTGATCTTGATAAAATGAAAATGTTGAAGATTGAGACAATTTCTCTTAGAGACTGGTTTCCCATAATTGGCTACAGAGAGATGTTTGATTCGTCACTGTCAAGTAACTACTATGGCTCATCCTGACATGTCCAATGTTGATTTGTCATCTTCCTTCAACTTTAAAAAACTTGAGATTATTGGCACTCTTAAAACAGAATATGGAGATGTCATTTTACCTTAGAAAGATTTTAATTGAGATATACACTCCTGACATAGGAGGAACATACTCCTTTGTCTACGTTATCACAACTTTATCCCACTTCATTTCTGGCACTCCTGTTAGGTGTGGCTTTCAAGGTTGCTACTCATCTTGTAAGCATAACCATCATTTTAGGCATGCTCTGGCTCAATGGATGTGAATTTCAAGAATTACTGCAGATCTGTTTTCAACTTCATTTCCTCAGGTTATACTTTTATGCTGTTTCTTCTGAAGTTTGATGTCGTCTGTCCTTCCTCTAAATTGCTATTCAGGCAAAATATGATTTAAAAATGTTTTGATGAAACAAATAATATTTTTATACAAGCCAGTTGATCTTCAAGTGTGTGCCCTCCTCCCTCCCTTGCACTCTGGTGGTTTATTTTTTGGCATTGTAAATTTATGTCTCCTTACTTTGAGCATTTTTTTTACAGGTTTGGATAAATATTATTGTAATTCTCATTTTGTACAGTTTTTGCCTGACAAACTATATTTTTGCTATTTACTATGATGAAGCTTTGGTTTTCTTCTTGGAATGCTATAGAATTCTAGGTGTTATACATTGCTGGCTTTTCTTTGGATGAAAGACAGTATTTCCAACTGGCTCACTTTCATCTACATAATTTAGTCAAACTACAGTACAGTTCCCTGAATGCACTTCATGTCATGTCTGGTAACTGTCATGCTTACAATACAGTATGTATTTTTTGTAATTAACAAATGATTATCTGATTTTTGTGTTGAGATGATTTCTACCAACCAATATTTTTCCTATTTGTATAAATGACATCTCTGAATGGACATCTCATAGGTAAAAAATGTTCTGGTCTCAGAGGTAAAATTCTTTTGTCTGAATTTCTTCACTAGAAACCTTGACTGCTGGGTCCCATAAACAGTAAAAGTGGGTCAAGGTTTGGTCCATTATCTTATGTCTTCTTTAATTCCTTTTCTGGTTTTGACAGGAGTCTAGAGGCTTGTCTATGACAGAGTTACTTTGGAGAGAGGAGTCTGTACCAACTTCTATATTTGTGCCATGGGTCATCAACAGTGTCAAGGAGACATCTCAGGGTCCAGGGGTATGAAAATTCTTTGGGGGGGGGCGCTATTTATAGGGCATAAAAAAAGCCTATCTAAAATCCTTAAGGACATCATTAGATTTTCATGGAGCTCATTCCTTCATCAATGACTTGTCAATGTCTCCTACCTATCCTAAACAAAAATGGTGGCACCAACATAATAGGATAGCTCATGTGCCAACCAAATCTACTTGATGGGACTGACAGCATCACATGTATAAAGCCATCCCAACTCTAATCATCTTGGTAGGCAAGCCCAACAGA
This sequence comes from Macrobrachium rosenbergii, assembly GCF_040412425.1. NCBI lineage: Eukaryota > Metazoa > Arthropoda > Malacostraca > Decapoda > Palaemonidae > Macrobrachium > Macrobrachium rosenbergii. The sequence goes on from NC_089796.1 coordinate 23,283,767, forward strand.
ATGCTGAGATTCCTATCCCCAGCCAGCCTACACCCTCTGAAATCAAGTAGTTCAAAATAGTTCTGCCTCTTTGAAACATCACACTTCCTAGTATTCAGCATGGCATCCGGAAGCTGATAAGATCTACCACAGCTCCCACTATTGACTTTGAAAACGAACTTCAATCCCAGGAATGGTATTCCTTCTTGATAATTGATAGTGTCAAGAGGGGCAAGATAGATATCTGGAAAGCAAATCAAATAAAATACAATGAAAACAGGTATTAGTTAGAGACACTGGTCAGTAAGATGGGAGAAAATTGTTAAATATCAATGAGGATGCGGTGGTAATGAGAGAGAGAGAATATAAAGATATTTAAGATTTAAATTAGAAAAGAGATTCTCTTGGTTTGAGAGCCCTCTCACCCATCACACAGCTTTAGCACAGAACATACACATTCTGTGGTAAAGCCATGTGACTTCAACAACAAGGCATTCTCTCATTAAGAAAGCTATCCGTATGTACTGAATCACTGGATGTCCTGTTTGGTTATCAGCTTTGAATTAATGTTGTGTTTGATTAGGCTGTCATATATTCTTGTTGCTTCTGTTATTATCATATTATTCCACAATGTTCTTTTGTTGGTAATACAAGTAATATTTGAAGGTCACTTCAATTACAAACACCTTCAATTTATTTGTCATGCAAAGAAACTAATGTCTTGGGTGTTCTGTTTTTTATCACCAGCATCTAATAAAGTACATTCTCAGTTATGGTGGATAGTAAGTTTTTGCTTAGAAAATAAGTAAATTTCAAAAAATGCATTACAGCTTGCACTTCTCCATAAGCAGGGGTGACAGGAAATTAACTCTCCATATATCCATGTTCTAAAATATAATATAAATTGAAGAGCTCAATATGAAATTAATGTGCCTGCATTTGATGCAGTTTTTCCTTTAAGAATTTTATGTGTATGCTTATGCTGTAGTTATTCCTGCTATGATAAAAACTGAATAAAACTTACTTTTTTTCTAACTCTGGGTAAGAAAATCTGTGTTATTACCATGCTGAATGAACAACATTTAATGGAGTCAATGCCATATGTTAATCATGTGGGTGGCTAACTTGCTCCAGAAGTGTGACAGTATTCCCCTTTTGAAAAACAAATCACATACATCTAGGAGGGGGAATGTTGCTTGCAGTGGGTGGGTGGAACTACTACTGCAAACTCACTTTCAATATAGCTTCAAAAAATGTTTGGAATAAAAATCTAATCTGTTCTATGAGATAATTCACAGGACAATTCTGAAGTGCTTCTATATCATCACAATGGTTACTAAACATTTTTTGTGGCAGCATGCTACCCAAGCAAATTCAAGTTTTCTAAGTTATAAATTTTCCTTTACGATACAATTTAAAAACCTATGACCAACTCAACAAATTTCAGTTTACATGAGTCTCTCGCCTAAAATTAACCTCAACCTAAACTTACACTTCTGTACTTGTAGCATGTTATTTATTTACAAGTTACATTTTATTAGTGAAAGGATTTTCTTTTCATGTTACGTACTAAGCATTCCCATACTAACTCAGTTTTGTGGCATCTGCAGAAACACGATGTTCATATTAATATGTATCCTCTTTCAACATCAAGCATCTAACTTAGTATTCCTTGCAGTAAGTATTCAATATTTATCAACTGGTCTTGTACTAATTTTACCAAAAACAAAGAATGATAATTCAGAACCTCCCTAATGTTCTTAGCAGCCCTCATAGATTTACATTGCGAGATCATTCAACAGCATATATACTGTATGTTAACTTTTACAAAAAATGACAATTTTATACTAAAATAAAATTTTATATATACTGTACTTACCCAGTAATTACATAGCAAATTAGTTCCTCTTTGGCAGCTAAAATTTTTGAAATTCGTGGGTCGTAATTAGTTTTGTTTTGGGGTGGTGATGGCCTCACCCCTGCTTTTGGGGCTATAAAGAGAGGAACAATTAGTAAAGAGCTCAATTTGTTTATACCCTTTATGTCCATGCAAGGAGGAGGAGGCTCGATGTGCAATTACAAATTACTGGAAAAGTATACTGTATATAAACTTATTTTATTATAAAATGTCATTTTATAAGTAACTTACCCAGTAATTACATAGCTGATTCCCACATTGAAAGAAGGTGGGAAGCGTGGACATATCTACCACAAAACATTAGTAAAGGTAATGAATTTGAGAATAAAAAAATTTGCTAATACTGAATCAATGCTTGTTGTTTCCTTAACTGATAAGAGAGCTGCTGCAAGTAGATAGTGCCTCTGGTTGGCACTCATCTTATCGTGTAGAGGTGAGGCAGTATAGCCTGGGGAGCCTACAACTTTAGTGGGTACTTTGCAGAGATGGACCAATTCCAATGGCTAGCAGGGAATACAAGTTGCCCCTGCCCAAGGTGCAGTACCATACAAAATAACCAGAACAAATATACTGTACAGTCACCAAAACCACCAAACACAATTAAAAAGACACCAACACCCAATGATTAAAAAGGACTGGAGGGTACTCCAAGTACGCAGTACTCCCAGGCTCCCCTACGGCTCAACACCCTATGCAAGGCGAAGTGATGATAGAAAGGAATATTGCCTCCTATGTTTCCTCCCGCAGCACCATGCCAGCTGCGTAAAACAGACCCAAGGTACTGCACTCATAAACTGTTTCTATATCACGTAAGTAATGTGAAGCAAACACTGACTTATACTTCCAAAAAGTCAATTGTAAGATAGAAGCGAGGGATAAATTCTGTTTGAATGCCAAAGAAGTAGCGACTGTCCTTATCTCAAGAGCTTTCACTTTACATGAGGGAAAAAACTCTTCTCCAACCATAGACTGCGCTTCAGATATAAGACCTCTGAGAAAGAACACTAGGGCATTGTTAGACAGAGGGTGTGAGGGATTTTTCACTGAACACCAAAGACTGCTTGAAGTCCTACAAATTGCCTTCATTCTGTAAAGGTAATGCTTAAGGGCCCTCATGGGACAGAGAATCCTCTCAGTCCTCTCCTCTTCAGCTGGACCCAATATATCAGTCAAGCTCTTAACTGTAAAAGAATGGGGCCATGGTTTTGACAGTGTCTCATTCTTTGCCATGAATCCCAGGGAAAAAGAACACACTGCATTCCCTTGGGAAAAGCCAACTCTTTTATCCAAGGTATGTATCTCACTGGCCCTTTTTGCCATTGCTAAACCGACCAGGAAAAGTCTTTCAAGTAAGGTCTCTAAGAGAGACAGACTGCATGGGCTCTAAACGGGGACTGGATAACCATCTGAGAACTATGTCTAAGTTCCCGGAGACTAAGGTAGTTTCCTTTCATTTGACTGAATCGAAGGACTTCATGAGGTCCAACAAATCCTGGCTGGAGGACAAATCCGTTCCTCTGTGCCAGAAGACAGAGCTTAACATGGCTCTGTATGGCTTTATAGTGGAAGTGGAGAGACCTCTAGTTGTTCTTAAATGTAGCAGAAAATCCACTATTTCTGCTATAGAGGTCTAAGTAGAGGAAACATTGTCTTCTACACCTTATCCTGAAGATCGTCCACTTTGCCTGATAGACCTTTTTCGAAGACTGCCTTCTACATTTAGCATGTAAGGGCCAGGGTATACAGGTTTTGATGAAACCGCCTGAAGTGCAGTTGTCTGAGTAGCTGTTGCTTTTGAGGCAACAGTCCCGGGAGGTCTGAGAGCAGTTCAACAGATCTGGAAACCACTCTTTTGCTGGCCAAAATGGGGCTATCAAAATCATTGATACATTTTGGTATGACTGAAATTTTTGTTTAATACCTGTCTCACCAAACTGAATGGAGGAAAAGCATAGAGTTATTTGTTCGACCAGCCCTGTAACATGGCATCCACTGCCCATGCTAGAGGATCCAAGGCTGGCGAACAGAACAGAGGGAGACGATGGTTTCTGGAAGTCGCGGAAAGGTCTATCAGTTCCCCTACAGCTTCCACAGATCTAGGCATACTAGTGGGTCTAATGTCCACTCCATGGGGAGAACTTGTTTCTGGCAGCTTAGTTCGTCTGCTAGAACACTGAGTCTTCCTTGAATGAAGCGGGTCACTACTTGTGTGTCGTTCTGGTCCAAACCAGAGAAGGAGGTCCCTCGCTGCCTCGTAAAAAGAGAGAAGGAGCAAGTTCCCCTTATTTTTTTATGTAAGACAGGGCAGTCGTGCTGTCTGAATGGACTGCCACTGTCTTGTTGCACATATCTGAGGCAAAGAACTGAAGGCCCAGATGTTTTGCCCTCAGCTCTTTTACATTTATATGCCAGGATCTCTGTTCCTGGCACCAAGTTCCTGAGACTTCTTTGCTCCTTAGCAAGCTCCCCAACCTAGATCCCATGCATCTGAGAACTCTAGGTTGGGGTTCAGAGGGAGGAGAGACTTTCCTTCCATCAGTCTTCTTTCGCAACTCCACCACCACAGGTCTTTCTTTATTTCCAACATTACTGGGAATATGACGTATCAGGGAGACTTTTCCTGTTCCAGCTGACTCTTAAGATAATACTGTAGAGGTCTCATGGGAGCCTGCCCAGAGAGACGAACTGCTCCTTGGATGACAAGGTGCCCTGAAGACTCATCCACCTGTTGGCTGAACAATTGTCTAGAGTCAAGATCTCGTTTACTGTCTTCAAGCAAGTTTCTACTCTCTTCGGAACTGGGAAAAGCCAAAAATCCCGAGAGTTTATCTTCTTTCCCAAATAATGAATCTCCTGAGAAGGAGTCAGCTGTGATTTCTCCACGTTGATGAGAAGGCCCAAATCCTGAGCATGGAGAAGGATTCTCTGAAGGTCCTCCTTACACTGTTCTCTTGATTGAGATCACAGTAGCCAATCGTTGGGGTAAAGGGATACCCTGATTCCCATCGGATGAAGCCACTTCGTGAGGGGAGCCAGTACTCTGGTGAAAACTTGGGGGGCTGTTGAAAGACTGAAACACAGGGCACAAAACTGGAACACCTTGCCCTCGAAAACAAACCTGAGGTACTTCCTCGAATCTGGATGGATCGGTATGTGAAAGTATGCGTCCTGCATGTCTTTGGACGCCATCCATTCTCCTTGGCAAATGGATGCTATAAATGTCTGGTTTGTTTCCATTCTGAATTATGTCTTTGTACAAAGACATTCAGGGCACTGACATCTAATACAGGTCTCCAGCTTCCTGACAACTTGGGGACTACGAACAATCAGTTGTAGAAACCTGTGGAATAAATGTCGTCTACCATCACTATGGCTTCTTTCTTGATGAGGGATGCGACTTCTTGCAAGAGGGCTGCAAACCTCTTTTAGCCTGGCGAGTAAGCTGTCAATGCAACAGGCGTGTTGACTAAAGAAGGCTTCTGCATGAAGGGTATGGCGTAGCTCTCCTTCAGGATAGAGAATATCCAGGGTTCTGCTTCCTTCTTCTCCCAACATTCTCAAAAGAGAAAGAGCCTTGCTCCTACTTGAGTACGAAGGACTTTGTCCTCACTTCCTGGAAAAAGATCTACAGGCAGATTTCTTAACAACGCGTTGCGTTAAATCTCGGTCTAGCATATGGCCTGGGTCTGCCGCTCCAAAAGGAATGCATCTCCAGCAGTGTTGTGGATCTGGAAGCAAAAGCGGGCGTCTCCTTTGGGCATCTCGATGATTGTGAAAGAGGACCTCAGGTACTCTTCTGAAGATCGGAAGCTATACCCAGGACTGTAGCTTGGGAAAAAAGATGCAACCGATCGAATGGAGAGAAAAGGAGCACTAATCTCTCTGAAGAAGTCACTCCCTTAGATGTAAATGAACAACACAGTTCTCTTTTCTTTAAAATACCCATAGTATAAATTATAGGACAGCTAACTCCTGGGAACTATCTCTGATTCCTCTATCAATACTATAGATTCTCTAATCTTCCAAACCAGAGCACCTGCAGCCCAGTCTAGAAAACTCATCACTTCAAACACCTTAAAAACATTCTTTAACAGATGAGCTAGCTCCGAAGCAGAAAACATGATTTTCACTGAAGTGGAAGCAGATCTCTTGGCTGAATTTATCAACCTGGAGAAGTCCCCCTGGGAGGAGGCAAAAACTCCCAGGGAAGGAGCTTCCTCTGTGGCATAAAAGCGGTAACTCATGAAAGTCTGGAGGGAGGAAAACTAAAGGTAGCTCTACCTTGGTCCCTCTTCTCTGCTAACCATCCTTCTACTTCGCTCAGCGCCTTCTTCACTGAAGAGGAGAGTACCAGTTTAGGTAATCTTGAGGAATCGGCCATCTGAGACTCCATTAAAAAAGCCGAAGCAGGAGAGGAAGGCGTTGCTGGAGAAAAGAAGCTAGGGAAGGTCACCAGCAGGAATCTCAACAAGGAGGCATATGCTGTCAAGAGCGCTTCTTGCTCCACTAACTCTTCCTTGTCAGAGGATACAGGAGACAATGACAAATCAGCTGGAGTCTGGGACGGCAGAAGAGCCTTCTCGAGCAGGCTCAAAATGCTATCTAGCTTACTCTGAATAAGGTCCAGGATAGCTCTAGGAGCCGGAATACCAAAAGAAGGAGCCTGAGTACTAAGAGGAACCTGTGCAGTTGATGGCTCTGGGTGTGGAAAAGACAAAACTCCGACCAACACAGAAGAAGCAGGAGCAATGATCAAAGAAGTATGTTGCGAAGGTTGATGTGTGGGCGCCTATGGGTGCTCTGAAACCACTGGAAGCTCAGTAGTTACAGGGAGCGTGGACACCTTAAGGTGTTCATGCGCCAGTGGGCGCTAAAGAACACGACAGAACACTTGGGAGCTTGGATGCTAATGGGCACACATCTTCTACTGGGAGCTCAGGCGCTACCTCACGTACGGGAGCCACTGGGCACTATCTGGCACCTTGAAGCTACTGGGCGTTCAACTTCCGAGGGAAGTTCCAACACTGCTGGGCACTCAGGTGCTTGATGACGTTCCTTAGAAGTTCTTCTAGAAGACAAAGAGCGCTTATGGGAAGCTTGGCATTCTGGCGCCAAAAGCATATCCTCTGCCGAGAGGTTACTCAAGGAAAAACGCTCCGGGTTGTCCCAGTGACTACATGAGGGGAGCTTGGGATCTTTACTCTTTTTAGAAGGCACTGGAGAACAAGTTTGACACATCCACTGCACGCCTTTTCAAAGGGTGTGACTTGTCTGCGAAGCGCCATTGACGTCTGGGACTTAACTCCTCAGAACTAGACGACATACAATGAACATCCACCAAGAGACCTTTCCAACAGCTCTTCGTTGCAGCCTGGGATACGTCAACAGGCTGAACCGAGGGGGGCAACTACTTGTGGGCAGACTGCACCAGCCTCCCTTTGGCTACCAGTTTGACCCCTCCCAGGTTTTGGGGAGTATGCCAGGACCTTGGCCTAGGAGAATTAACGGGACAAGCAGCTACCTCCTCCACCAACACTTCACTAGCACTGGGCACTACAGGACACTCTGAATCACCTTTCTTATCCACATAAGCACTTTCACCGAAGAAGCTAACTGTGCAATAGACTCCACTATTAACTCATATCTCTTGTCGATTTTCAACTCGAGGCTGGCCATGTGGCTGGGTTCGGAAACGTGAGAGCCAGGTAAAGGAGAGGTTTGGATAGTTAGCGAGGTTGGAACTGGGTTCATTGAAATTAAAGGAACATTAGAATCTGATTTAGCAACATATGATTCCTGACTCGCTAATGACTTATCATTTTCCCTAGCTGTCACTTTCCTTTTCTTGTTCCTAGCAAGTTTCTTTAAGTGAGAATCTAAAGTTTTCCACTTTTTAATGTCCCAATCGGCACACTTTGAACATCTCATATCAACAGAGCATGTCGGTCCCATGCATTCTATGCACATCATGTGTGAGTCATATGATTCTTTAGTCAGACGTGTATTGAGCCTTTGCTGCAGTACCTAAAGCTAGAAACACTAACAGTCAGACATTGTGAAAATCCAAAAACAATTCCAAATTGGGAAAGAAGTCGTAATCTTATGATAAGGTTTCAATAAAGACAACCTATCACTAACTAAAAATATGCGAAGGCTACAAGAAGAATACTTCACCAATCGCCGATGAAACAAAAACCAGAAAAGTATGAATTCCAAAATTAAAGCTGCTGCCAACCACTGGACTTCAACCATCAGCCGGCAGAAACAATTGAGCTCTTTGCTAAGTTGTTCCTCTCTTTCCCCTGAAAGTGGGCGGGGCAGGTCACCTACCCCAAAACAAACTAGTGTGACCCATGAATTTCAAAATTTTAGCTGCCGAACAAGTGAAACTAATAGCTATGTAATTACTGGGTTAAGTTACTTATATAAAAAAAACCAGCTTCTCTCTCTCTCTCTCTCCATAAAATAAAAAGAAACAAAGGGAAAGTTAAGGTAAAAAAATGATGAAGGGTTAATAAATAAATAAATACACTTCAAATACCATAAGCGCATGATGCAACTGCTTACTCTTTCAAATGATTCTTTGTACAGCACCAGACTTGAATTTCAAAAGAGAGAATATTGCACACCACCCGTAATGAGCCCATAAATCCTCAGCCCCCTAAAAAGATTTCTAAAACTTACTACTTTCTGCGGAACAACCTTTTGGCATTAATGGACCTGAAAGATACCTAATTTCAGGTTTTGTCCTCCAGGATATTCCTTCAATTCTACCAGCACGACAGGATTTTTTAATTCAACATTCTTAGGTTTGGGCTGTCACAAACAAGTATTCTTATAAGTACAGTACTATCCCAAATATCAGTTTGGGACCACAAAAAGGGGATCAGGTTGTTGAGACTTCATATCAGCAAACTACATAGTCATATCTGGGAAATGAATAGGACAATATTTGTTCTTGATTCATCCGACCGACAACAGAATTCTCAGGTTTACAGGCACTTTTACTGGAATTCGTTAGTCGCAGAATTTCCAGGAAAAATTATGGCAAATGCTCCTGCACCACCTGAGCTTGCTGAAAAAGTTACTGTCCTTCATAGTCCTTCACAGCTGCTCAGGCTGAGGTTGTTACAGAAAGTCATCACTGGCTTGACTTTCTTGGGTCATCCAAAGGCTGTGTTATCCACATGAAATATCATGTTGCTTTGGGCCAATGGTCACAGAAGGACAGCACAGACCATATAAACTTCCTAGAACTAACAGCTGTATTTCTAGCCCTTCACGGAGCATGTGTCCATCAAAATAGTAAACCTGATTACAAATCCTTGTCAAACCTAATTTTGAACTACTCCAAAATAATTGCCTACCCAATCGAAAGAGGGGTGCAAGCAAAGTTGCTATCAATTTGCCACCTGCCTATTCAGACCCCTCTATAGGTGTAAAAGAGGAATGTCACGTTGGTATCCACTTTTGTCCATGGGAGGAATGATGTGGTGGCACACACCATGAGAAAAAGAGATAAGGTTCAAGCAAATGTATTAGCTACAAGTTCCAGAAAAAGAAATTTTTATAATAAACTAAAGTTTTATATATACTTACCAAGTAATTACATAGCTATTAGTTTCTATTAACCGGCAGCTAGAATTTTGAAATTCGCAGTAGCGCTACTTTTGTTTTGGCTAGGCGAATGACCCATCACTCAGGGTAAAGAAGAACCAACAGCAAATGATCTCAATATGTTTATGTCATCCTAACCTTGTGAGGGGAGGAGAGAAGGCTTTGATTATGTAATTACTTGGTAAGTATACTGCATATAAAACTTTATTTTATGGTAAAAATGTCATTTTTATATAAGCTACGTAATTACATGGCTGAATCCCACACTGTAGGAGGTGGGGTGCATGGATTATCTAGCCTAATACATTAAAATTGTAATGTAAAAGAAATAGAAGAATTGCTAGCACTGGTTAAAATGCTTGCTGGTTCCTTACCTGTTGAGAGAGCTGCTACAGGAAAGTACTGCCTCTGGATGGTGCTCATCTCAGCATTATGACGTGGCGGTGTAGCCAGGAGTCATATGCTACATTTGGCGGGATTCCTTTGTTGCAAAGAGTGTCGATTGCTAACAAGAATAACAAAGTTGCCTGCCTGGGCACAGTACCAAAAACAAAACCAGAGAATAAAAACACAATTGCCTACCCTGAAACGTTAAAAAATGCCATTACCCAACCATTTATAGACAAAAAACCCCAGAGCACTCCAAATACAAAAGTACCCCTCAGGCTCCCCCTACAACTCGACACCATGAACCAAGGCGAGAAAATAGGGAAGGATGACGGGAGACTCTACACTCCTTCTCCCAACACCATGCCAGCAATCAAATAGGACCCAGGTACTGCAATTTTCTGGACAGCTTCAATGTCAAGCAAATAATGAGCTGTAAACACTAGTTTTGCATTTCCACGTTGTTTGTATAATGAGGTAATAGCAAATTATGCCTAAAAGCCAGGGATGTGGCAACTGCCCTCACTTCATCTTTTACCTTTCCAGGGCAGCATCTCCTCAGTAATTGGAGAGTGCGCCTCTAAATTAGATCCTTCATAAAAATGCCAAGGCATTTTCAGAAAAGAAAGAAGAAAGGATGTACTGAGCACCAAAGGTTGCTCAAAGGCCTGGATCTTTTTCTGTTCTAAATAAATAGTATTTCAATGCCCTTACAGGGCAAAGAGTTCTCTCTCATCCTTGACAAAGAATACCTACTAAACTTTTTAATAGTGAATGAATGAGGCCAGGAATTGGAAGGGACTCATTCGCTAAAATCCTAGGGTAAATGAGCAAATTGCATTACCTGAGAGAATCAATCTTTTTATCAAAAGCATGTGGCTCTTACCCCCTTGGCGGTCACTAACGCTACTAGAAACAAGTCTTCTAGTTAGGTCCCGCAGGAGATAGTGCAGAGGTTTAAAACGTGGTTATAACAGCCACTTCAGAACAATGTCTAAATTCAGGCTACTAGTTTATCTTCTTTCTGTTCGGTAGTGTCAAACAACTTGATGAGATCAGAAAGATCATATTAACAGAGAGATCTAAGCCCTATGCCTAAATACAGAGCTCAACATTGCCCTGTAGCCTTTAATGGTTGAGGTGAAAAGACTCTGGAAGACCCAAATAGAGCAGGGAAATCACCTATTTCCACTACAGATGTCTTAGAAGACAAGATGTTGTGTCTCCTGCACTAGTCTGGAAAGAGTGTTCACTTGGCTTGATGGCGGCTTTGCTTGAGGAATGTCATCTACAATGAGCAATAGCATCTGCAACTGCCTGAAAATCCTTTACACTTAGACCAATCATGTAGACAGTCCCAGAACAGGGTTCAGAGCCAGAGTGGACAGTCCTTAATGGAACCTTCTGAAAAGTGGTTGTTTGAGTAGACTGGGTTTTTGAAGCAACAGCCTCAGAAAATCCGTGAGAAGTTCCAGCAAGTCCGAGAACCATTCCTGTGCTGGCCAGAACTGGGTTACCAGAGTCATCTTTACATTCCCTAGATTCCGGAACTTGTTTATTACCTCTCTCACCATCTTGAATGGGGGAAAGGCATCAAGGTCCACGTTTGACCAATCTAAAAGCGTTGTGTCCGTCGCCCATGCTTGCGGATCTGGCGCTGGCGAACAATACAGAGGGAGACGATGGTTCTTTCTGGTCGCAAACAGATCTAGAACCGGTCTTCCCCACATTTTCCACAACTCTAGGCATACAAGAGGGTCGAGAGTTCATTCCAAGGGGAGAACTTGCTTTTGATGGCTGAGTTCATCTGCTAACATGCTGAATTTCCCCTAAATAAATCTGGTTAGGATCTGGGTTTGATTCTGATCTGCTTGGCAAAGGGTAAACAAATGAGTTCCCCCTTGTTTTTTGATATAGGACAGAGCCGTGGTGTTGTCCGAGTGGACAGTCACTGTCTTCCCGGACACCTCCGATGCAAACGCTTGCAATCCCCAGTGAACTGCCATCAATTCTTTCACACTGATGTTAGCCACTTCATCTGTTCTGAAGTCCAAAGGCCTGAAACTTCCTGGTCTCCCAAGAGGGCTCCCCAACCTAGGTCTGATGCATCCGAATAAAACTAGGTCAGGGTTCAGAGGGAGGAGCAATTTCCCTTGAGAGAGCTTGTCTCTTGAATTCCACCAAACAAGATCCTCTTTTTTTCCCTCATCAGAAAAACGAAAGAATCCAGGTATTTCTTTCTGTTCCAGCTGATTTTCAGAAAGAACTGTAAGTTTCTCGTGTGTAGCCTTCCCAAGGACATGAATGTTCCATGGACGAGGGTCCCTAACAGGCTCATCCAGCTGTCTGCAGAACAGGACTGAAGGGCAAGAAATTAGTCTACCTTCTGAAGGCACGAGTCTATCCTTTTGGGGGAGGGAAAACCCCACAAAATCCAAGAGTTTATCCTCATCCCCAAATAAGCTATCTCCTAAGAAGGAGTCAGTTGAGACTTTGGGAATTTATCAAGAGGCCCAAATCCTGGGCAAGAAGAAGGGTCTTGTGAAGGTCCTCTGCACATTTTTCCTTTGACTGGGAATGAATAAGCCAATTGTCGACATACAGCGAAATGTTGACCCCATTAAGTGTAACCATTTTGCTATTGGGGCTAGTACAAGCGTGAATACCTGTGGGGCCGTTGACAGGCTGAAGCAAAGGGCTCTGAACTGGTACACTTTGCGCTGAAATACGAACTTAAAAACCTCCCCGAGTTCTGATGAATTGGGACATGAAAGTAGGCATCTTTCATGTCTATCGAGATCATCCAATCTTCCAGACAAATGGATGCAAGGACAGACTGGGAAACCCCGGAGAGGAGGTGTCCTCGACTAATTCAACTATTTCTTTTTTGAGGAGAGCTGTCACTTCTTGGGAGAGGGCTGAAAACCTCTCAGAGTTTGACAAGTAGGTCGTCAATAATATGGGCTTGTTGGTTAAGGGAGGTTTCTTCAGAAACAGGATCGAATAACCCTCTCTCAGGACTTGAACAATCCAACTTTCCACTCCTCTTGCTTTCCAATGCTCCCAAAAGTGGAAGAGTCTTGGCCCCACAGGTGTACAGAGGACTAGATCCTCACTTACGTACAGGTGGTTTATTAGAGGACTTCTTGATTGTTCTAGGGGTGAGACAAGCGTTTCCGTGAGGTCTGGGGAAGCCTCTTTGTGTGACTCTACCCCGAAATAGCTGGGGTTGAACTGGAGAAACTGTCCTAGATGTGAAGGCCGGAGACTCTCTAGGTCGTCTTCCTGATTGTGCAAGAAGGTCCTGAGTAATAGACTTTTTCTGCAGATCAGAAGCAATCTGCAGCACAGTTGCCTGAGGGGAAAAGGTGCTTCTTATCAAGAGGAGGGAAGAGGAGCATGAATTCTGGGAAGGTGTAACTCCCTTTGTGGTGTAGAAACACCAAAGCTCCCTTTTCTTGAGAATTCTCATTGCAAATAGTGAGGATAATTCAAACGAACCATCTCTAATTCCTTTATCTAGGCAAGAGACGACCAAAAAAATCCAAAGAAAATGTGAGGATAATCCTTTAATTTGCGAGCAAGAGCTCCTACTGCCCAGTCGAGAAAGCTGAGAACTTCCAAGACCTTAAACAAGTGTTTGATAAGGTGGTCCAATACCGAGAACGAGAGCAAAATCTTGGCTGAATTGAACGCCAACCGTCTGGAGGAGTCAATTAACCTGGAGAAGTCTCCCTGGGAGGAGGCAAAAGCTCCCATGGATGGGGCCTCTCCGGTCGCATAAGAAAGGTATCTTCTCTGCGACAACCTAAACGGAGGACAACTAAAAGAGGCTTCTCCCTGCTCCCTCTTGCTTGAGAGCCAGTTTTCCACTTCATGGAGAGCTCTCTTAGCTGAGAAGGACAGCACCATTTTAGGTAGCCTCGAAGAAGTTGTCTGATCCTTATCCATTAGAAATGGCGAAGCCAGAGAAGCCAGAGCTGCAGGAGAGAAGTCTGGAAAAGTCACCCGCAGAAATCTGAGTAAAGAGGCATACGCCGAAGGAGGGGTAACAGGAGCCACTTCTTCCTCCTCAGAAGAAGAAATTGGCAACAGTTCTGCAATGGGCTGGGGAGCCAATAGCGCTTTCTGAATTAAACCCAGGATATTATCCAATTTGCGTTGGATTCACGGAAAAGAAGGATCCATAATAGAGGAGCCTGTTGCGCTGCAGAAGACGAAGAAAAAGATGTACAGTAATTGGGAGCGAAACTGCAACTGCCGCAGCAGGAGTAGGCAGCACAGAAGAAGACACGGGTGCTGCCGAAGAAACAGACGAAATCGGGCGCTCAGAAGCAGAAACAGACTTGGGCACCAACAGAATATCTTGCTGCAAATGGTGAATGGGCGCATGTGTGCCAGCAGCCACTCAGGAGCCAAAGTGCGCTCGGCTAAGGGGCGCTCAGGAGATGATGGTCGCACCGAAGACAAGGGGCGCACGGAAAGAGCCACAAAACAAAGAGCAGCACGTTCAACCCGAGAAAAAAGTTCTGGCACCACTGGGCACATTGGCGCCACAGACTGCTTCTCAGCCAAAGAAGATTCAGGTAAAGCTGATTGTTCAGGAGCTACAGGAACAGGAGCTGGGTGCTGGTAGGTGCTCCGACATCACTATATCCTCCGAAACTAAAGATGGGCACTCAGAAGAAGACGAAGTCCTCGATGCAGAAGAGTGCTTACGAGTAGTAACACGCTTAGAAGGCTGAACTTGTCCCACTAACTCTGGATGATCCTGGGAGAAATGTTCCGGATTGTCCCAAAAGCTACAGGAAGGTAGACATTCTGGAGAAGTTTCTTTAACCTATTAACAGGAACTGCAGGAGGCTGAGAAGCACCCGGGGCACGCCTCTTTAGAGGGTGAGATTCACCTTGAAAATGCCATTGGCGCCTAGGACTGGAGTCACTGCTGGAAATACTAGATGAAAGATGATCCACTTCCACAGAGACATCTTTCCAGCGGTGCTCTGTCATAGACTCAAGGCTGGTAATGAGGTCGGGATCAGGAGTAAGGGAGCCAGGGTGCGGAGTGATTGGTACAGATTGAGACGGAGGATCAGGTGGAACAATACACAAAGAATCAGAATTATCAGAAAAAGATTTTGCAGACACCTAACTAGCTAAAGTCTTCTTGCTAATAGTTCTAGCCACTGTTTTCCTCTTTTTGTCCCTGTCTAATTTGGTCAAATGACTACTCAAAGTCTTCCACATTTTAGGATCCCTTGAAACACAATCCTCACAAGTCAAATCAGGGGAAAATATTTGACCCCTGCAAGGTGTACAAAGAGTATGAGGGTCATAGCAGGCTTTAGTCAGTCTTGTATTTGCAGCCTTTACTGCAATACCTAAACTTTGAGAGTCAGAATCAGACACTGTTGACAAGTCACAAGTCAAAGAAAACCTCAAAATCATCAAAATCGGTAATACTGGTCTCCAGTGAAAACCTGACCCTATCTAAAAAAGGCTACCATAAAAAGAATACTTCACCAATGATTCCAAGATCAACAGAGAACAGAAATTCCAAAAAACCGATGCTACAATCACTGTAACCACAGCCATCAGCCGGCAGAAACATATTGAGATCGTTTGCTAAGCTGACTCCTCTCTTACCCTGAAAGTCGGCGGAGTCACTCGCCTAGCCAAAACAAAAGTAGCGCTACTGCAAATTTCAAAATTCTAGCTGCCGATTAATAGAAACTAATAGTAATGTAATTACTTGGTAAGTAGCTTATATAAAAAACTACAACATTATGGCTCTGCAATGCTAGACCAAGCGGCATGCACAAGAGATGAGTTTACTGTTGCATGGGACAATCTGGAAGTGTATCATCCAAAGCACTTCTGCAGTGGACAAAATTGCTCCAGCAGCCTTACTTGTGCTGATACCAGTGGAAACTAGCTGTCCTCAGCCTTCATAGTCTTCTTAAGTGAGGGTTTTTGTGAGATGCTGCTCAAGTCATTACCAGTCCAGCAATGCAGTCCACTTTATAACTCTAACCATCTATAAGAAGGTTTTGTGGCTGGTGCAGCAAATGGGTATCAGTTCATTCTATACCTCTATTCCACTAGTAGCAGACTTCATTTTAAATCTACAATGGTATAAGAAGTTGTCTACATTTGCAATTAAAGGCTATGCATTGGCCTTATCTAAGTCTTCGGACTTGAGTGCTTCCAATAGAGCTGAGACAAATGTGCAAAAACTTTCAAAGGGAAGTTCCACCTTTAACTCTTCAGATTCCTCTTTGGGATCTGTCACTAGTGCTAAAGCACTTCACTGGCACCAGGTACAAACAGCTGGAAGAGGTCTCCCTAAATACATCATACTCAAGATGGTGTTCCTGTTAGCACTGGCTTCAGCTAGGCATGCGGGATACATGCCCCTTCAAATGACCTCTCCCATGCTAAGAACTGGCACACCACTGCGTTCTCAGATGTGGTTGGTTCCACGGCCAAGACACAAACAGCTTCCTCCCAAACTAAACTGTCATGAATGTTTGTCATTCCCACCTTACCTGTACATTTAGGGAATAAACATGACCTACCCATTATCACATGAAAGCCATATGGATTTATCATTAGATAACTAAATCTTTAAGAAAATGAGGGTCCAGATTGTTTTCATCTACCTCTGCAAATGTATCAGAGATGTCCAAAAACACCATTTGATTCTGAAATGTTAAGTCATCTTGAGAGCATGCATGTCCACTCAAGTTAGAAGCTTCTGTACCTTAGCTCCAGGGTCATAAAATCAGGGGATTCTCCAACTTTATAGCATTTATAAGACATGGATATTTCCTCTCTAATCTCTTTTGCATCTTTGAGATCTCACTTGACTTTTGTTTGCTTTTATCCCTGGGATCTCATGGAAAAATCATACACATACACTCCACTGAGCTAGTTGTAGCCAAAGGCTAAGTAATAGCACCCTGACTCTTCTTCCTACAGAAGGAAGATGAAGAAGACTATCAGGAGGAAAATAAAAAGCTCAACAATATGGAGGAGGAACAAAAAAAAAATGCTTGCAAATTTCTCCCTGTTCCTAGCTCAAGTCTTGCTTTCCCCCAGAGCAGGCAAATCTGCCTAAGCTAGGTGTGTTGTGCTACTCATTAAAGGTTCTGTGGTTGATGCTTCTGGGGCCACAGTAGAAGGAAAAGTAGCTTGCTAGACTGCTGGACAGACTGTTAACCTGATCCAATAAACCACAGACAAGCAGCAACCACAGCAGTTACAACCACCATCTCACCTCATGAATGAACCCTAGAGAATGCTGCATCAGAGAAAAGGGTTCATTAAGCTCCTAAAAAGCCAAACAATCTCTATTCCAACCCTCCCAAAGGGGTTCTTAAAGGAGAAAAACACTCAGGTTTAAACAGAATCCCTAAAGCAAGTATTGGATAGTCTCACTAAAAAGAAGCTGGCACAGGAATTGTCCTGGTGAGCTCTCTTGGACTGTGGACATGAGGAGCTGGACTTAGTTGTAACAAGCATCAAAAACTTTGAGGTGGTCATAACTGCTTGGAATCACATACCAAACTGGCAAACTTTCACATTTTAGGTTACTGGTAACCCATAATCTCTAAAATTCATGGTTTACATCCCATACATTTCTGTATGATCAGAGACTGCTAATGCACCTGTCTACATTTACATGCAAGTACATCATGGTTTGAATGAAGTGGGAAAATCCTAAGAGTCTGCCCAATCACAAGTATGTGGCTCAACACTGTACCATGAATCCTCTGCTGCATGAACACAATTCCAAATGAACTACACCACCCTATGGTTCATGCACAAAACATTCCAGCATTCATAGGTGCCATATATTTGATATCTATAGCATGAACATCCTGTCTGCATGCACACAGATCAGCACCACGTGCAGACAGAGCAAGATGGACTACTGTACTGCACACCCTCCCACATCATACAATCAGGACCACATCATACGACCAGTACCACTGCTATCAGGCCCAGTATAACTGATCATGGGACAGCAGCACAATGATCTGTACTTCTAGCACCAATCAAATACAAGTCAAGGATAACCGATTATGGGACAGAGTTTCATGCAAAAGCCATCTGTCCTGTGGTGCTCCCTATGTTTTTTTGAAAATCACAAGGAGAGGGCATGTTACTTGGGTGTATGCAATGGTGGGTCTGTGGTGCACCACAGCAGACCCACTGCAACATGGCTGTGCAAGCAGAGTGGAGGCCTGTCATAAGCAAACCCCCTATACGTATGTACACAGTCCAAGTCCAAGACCATACATACACCAAGCAAGAGAGCTGCACTAAATCTACCATGCATGCTCCAGGAGAAGCTCAGGTGTATGAGAAACAGGCACTCATTCTGACTGAGAAGACATGGGAGACTGTCTGCATGAGCATGACCCAGAGACCACATACACACAGAGGAAGACACTAGCAGTGACTCCACCAAATGCATATGCTTCAGGAGAGGCACAGGCATACACACCAAGCACACAAAGACTACCGCACCCCCTCTATATGTAAGTTCACATGACCACAATATACAGCCAGTACCACCAGTACCAATTGATGTATCATGGGGTGCAGATAACCCACACAGGGAATGGAGTTCTGAGCCATGGTCATTCATCCCATGAAGCTTCACATGTTCTGTGAAAGCCAAACTAGTAGTCACCTAGGAAGATCTAGAGAACCACTAGTAGACCAGGGTACAAC
Source organism: Macrobrachium rosenbergii (assembly GCF_040412425.1). Taxonomy (NCBI): domain Eukaryota; kingdom Metazoa; phylum Arthropoda; class Malacostraca; order Decapoda; family Palaemonidae; genus Macrobrachium; species Macrobrachium rosenbergii. Next base: position 23,302,410 of record NC_089796.1, read on the forward strand.
ATGACCACATACAGCAGTGTGTCTCAGTGCCCAAGAACACTTGCTTGATGAGACCTATGTCAGCGCTATCTATAGTAAACATAACACTTGGGAGTGGACAAACACTTGCCTCCCAGAACCAAGAAAAAGCACACACTTGAAATCATATGGGACTTCTTGTGAGGGGCCTTTTAGAACTCTTCTTCCTATGGGAGGAATATGAATGAGACGATGGGGAGGTGGATGAGAAAGGCTTGATGACGGATGACGGAGAAAAGTGCTTGTGCTTTTCCGCCTTGCCCTCAGTTTGAAGGACAACAACTACTACTGCAGGATCAACAGCACTGAGCACCTCAGTGAAGAAATAGCAGCTGATATGGTAAGGGTAGGTGCATCAATATCAATCATTTACCTTCCCATACATATTGCCCTCTCAGCTGAGAAAGTGGTGAACACATACCAGGAGCAAGGAGAGATCTGAGGGAAGGGAAAGGAAGAGGGCGTGATAACCTAACACTACTCATCTTCCTCCTTTACTGTGTCCTCCCAGCAGCTGCAGATCCTACCCCTCTAAAGGACAAGTAACAAGGATCTACCTAAACAGATGGCATGGACCACATTCACTTGCTCAGACCGTTAACACCTCTGTTATGCACACTGCTATTCCATCACAAAGTAAAAACAACACTCATGGGACAGTTTCCAACTTTGCTGCATGCAGGTGTGCAGCATGATGTCCTCACCTGACAGCAGCCAAAGAAAAAGTCTTTGGTGATGGCAGGTGAGTGAGAGAGTATTTCCCACTCAGCCCCTTGACCGCCAATTAACTGATATGATATTACCAACTTTCGATGACAATTCCAGCTTGCAATGAGGAATATGTCAACATAAAAGGTGATGGTTTGTATTTCTGTAAGAATAAAAGTAACTTGTGATGCACCTAATTATTACAATATCCACAAAAAAAGAAATTCTGTTACCATTTTCCTAATCTACTTTAAAATTAATAATTAGTATGAGTTTGTTTGGTTTAAAGATAAAGTTTGATATTTCCAAAGACTGGATTTCAAAATACGTGTACCAGTATAACATACATCCCTCACCAAGACCACATCCTTAAGCTTAATGTTGCTTTTTATAATGGTTTCAAAGCACATGATTCCATATACCATATAGCTTTATTAACCAGGACTGAGTGGACTTCCCATGCTACTAAAATTGTTTACAAAAATTACCATTTCATAAAGATAAATTATCAATTATATTAATTTCCTTGGCTGCATTTCTGTGTGTGTGTATATGTGTGTCCAGAGGCTTCTAGAGTCTTTAGGTTTAAGACGATATTATAATCCAATGGCGTTTCTCCAGGAGGTGGAAGAAATGATTCCGAAGACAGATTCTGGATTTCTTCCCTAAAGGGAAGCAGATCTGACAGGAATCTGTTTAGGAGTTGAAATCGGCTTCACAGGATCCTGGAGTCTTTAAGAATTTAAGATGATGTTATAATCCAATGAGCATTTCTCCAGGAATGTTCCAGGAGCTGAAGCTGCTTCAAAGGACTCTGGAGTTGTGAAGATGTCTTCAAGAGTCAATCTATTATATTAATTTCCTTGGCTGCCTTTCTGCCTCTGTTTGTGTGTACAGAGGGTTCTGGGAATTCTGAAGGCTTGGGAATTCAAGGCTTTGCCAATTCAGAGCTGGGCTTCCAAAGCTTAAGTGTCCCAGGCTCTTCAAAGCCTTTTGTCTCCGATTTATTCGCTATAAAACTCTGTTCCTTAGTATTGTGCAAGAACGGAGGTCTAATTGGAATAATATTTTTGAACAAAGCAGATAAGAGAATATTATGTAAATAAATCTGAGTAATTGCTTAGCAATATAGTTTTCACTGCATATATTACAAACAAATATTACTTACGCTTTAAATGAAAAACCCCTCTCACGAATCCCCAAATGAGGACTACTTCTCGGTTTGGGGGGATTATGAGACGGGACAGGTTCCGACGTCCCCCACCAATCCAGGAGTCCACTTACAATAAACCCCCCATATTCGCAGGGGATGCGTACCACGCACACCCCACCCCCGCAAATAGCTAAAATCTGCAAAAACTTAAAACCCCTCTAAAAACACATCAAACTGCCTATTTTGATAGTTCAGACACAAAAAAATCTCTAAAAATGCTGACATCTGAGTATTTTAATAGTTTTATCACAAAAAGTGTATTTAGTCATGAAATGATATGAAAATACAATAATTAGTGAATATTTTTCAGTGAAAAATACCGCAAATGGGCAAATTTTTGCCAAATAATGTGTATTTACGTTCCACAGTGATGTCCTCGAATAGGTGAGTCCGCAAATCATGAGACCGCAAATACGGGGGGTTTACTGTATACTGTATAATATAATGTTTGTTTGCACACCAGAAGGTAAATGGGCTGGTATTACCCGTAGACTTTTGCTGACTATTATTAGTAGGGTTAAGTTAAGTTAATTTTATTTTACTCAGACCACTGAGCTGGATTAACAGCCTCCTAGGGCCAGCCCAAGGATTGACTTATTTACGTGGCTAAGAACCACTGGTTACTTAGCACGGGACCTACAGCTTATTGTTGAATCAAACGCATGATATAGCTAGAAATGAATTTCTATCACCAGAAATAAATTCCTCTAACTCTTCATCAGCCGGCCGGAGACTCGAGCTCGGGCATTAGTAGGGTTAATTTAGCCGTGGGTATGGATATGGTATGGATATGGGTATGGTACGGATATTGGTATGGGTATGGGTATGGGTATGGGAATGGTATGGTATGGTATGAATATGGGTATAGATGGGTATAGATATGGTATGGGTATAGATATGGTATATTGGATATGGGTATGGGTATGGGTATGGGTAATGGTATGGTATGGTATGAATATGGGTATAGATGGGTATGGGTATAGATATGGGTATGGTACAGATATGGGTAAGGGTATGGTAGAACTATACCTTAGTTTAACCAGACCACTGAGCTGATTAACAGGGGCTGGCCGATTAGATATTTTACGTGGCTAAGAACCAATTTTTACTTAGGGGATAGATGTGGATAACCACATTATGGCTAGTGAATTTCTATCACCAGTAAATTCCTCTAACTCTTCATTCTTGACATCGAACTCGGGCATTAGTGGGGTTAATCATGGATATGGTATGGATATGGGTATCAGGTATGGGTATGGGTATGGGTAATGGTATGGTATGGTATGAATATGGGTATAGATGGGTATAAATATGGTATGGTATGGGTAGGGTATATGGGGTATGGGTATATATCAGTATATATGGGTATCAGTTTGGGTATGGGTATGGTACAGATATGGGTAAAAAAACTAAAAAAGTTAACTATACCTTAGTTTTAACAGACCACTGAGCTGATTAACAGCTCTCCTAGGGCTGGCCCGAAGGATTAGATTTATTTTTACGTGGCTAAGAACCAATTGGTTACCTAGCAATGGGACCTACAGCTTACTGTGGAATTCAAACCACATTATAACAAGAAACGAATTTCTGTCACCAAATATAAATTTCTCTAATTCTTCATTGGCCAGTTGGAGAATCGAACGCGGGCCCAGCAGAGTGCTAGCCGAGAGCGATACCAATCTGTCCAATGAGGAACTACAGATATGGGTACACGTATGGGTATGGGTATAGGTATGGTACAGATATGGCTATGGAATGGATATGGGTATGGTACGGATATGGGTACAGGTATAGTTTGGACGTGGGTATGGGTACAATACAGATGTGGGTATGGGTACAATACAGGTGTGGGTATGGGTATGGTTATGGGAACTAGTAAATGCAAGCGATAGCGAGCATTTGCTAGTTAGAAATAATACAGTAATACACTACTTTAGTTTTAATGCTTTTTCTTGACCAAACTGGAAATGGTCAGCATATGGTGTCACTCTGTGGTACAAAACTGCTAATACAACTCATAGGCACCTTGGTGAATAACAAATCCATCTTTAAATTTAAAGTTTAAATCATGCAAGTTTTTCTAGTATTTTACTGCAGAATAGACTAAATTAGTACAGTGTACGGTAATTAAAAAGGCAATCCACTTTAGATCTGCTTGATGCAAAAACTATATAGACTATCTACATCACTTTTTGGGCAAAAATTAATTTACAACAAAGTACAGAAAGTTTTGCTAATAGCTGAAATCTACCCACCAATCAGACTTATTATTATTCCTTTCTGGAAATACTACAGTAAAACAAAATTAACTTCCTTTAAAATGACAGCCCTACACTTACCAATCAAAGAAAAATACTGTATCCATGATAATGCAGTTAAGAATAAAAAATCTATATTTTCCTTTCTTAAGTTTTAATGCACATCAAGCACAGATACCAATAAATTACATACTGTATATGGTAATTCTGAAGGCAATTTTAGCAAAGTACTTACAGAGTACTGTACGGTGCAAAAAAAGTTTCTGGGATATATGCCTTACATTATTTTAGATAAATATTTTTTACATTAAACAACAGAAATGTTTTGTAACTGCTAAATTCAACTCACAATTTAAATGTTTAGTTGTCATTTCTTGAAATTTACAACTACTCAACTTTAAATTACAACAAAGTCTTATCCTGACATAAAAAAGACCTTTACACTGACCTATATAAGAATAATAATGCTAAAAATTAATGCAGTCATCAAGAAATCACATCTGAAACAGAGATGATCTGACATGAGCTGAAACCCGATAGGGTTAAGGATTTCAGTTTGTTTTCCTTTAAATGCACAACAACAAACGTATCTCATTTCAACAACCTGCACATTATTCAATAAAAATAATGTTTATCATCATTTAATTGCAGTAAAATTTCTTCACATGTAACTCAATAGTTTAGACCATAACAAAATTTTCTGTAAAGTGAGACTACTTACTGGATCCCCTGGTGCTGGACTTTTACCAAAGCTGTTATATTCAGTTGCTTCTCCCTTGCAGCAGGACACAAACAGTCCCATTTTCTAATTTGGAAGAAGAATTATTCACATTCAGTATCCTGAGAAACATAATAATGCAGTACACATGCAACAAAAAATCACAAGACATAAGCTAAAACTAATTTTGTTAAAAATTAAAGGAACACATACTGTAAAAATCAGATCTAACTAAAAACAAAAAACAGTATCATATATACCTTGTGTATACAGTATAACCCTGATGGGCATAGCATCTACCCTGCAATTAGTTAAAGCATACTGTATCTCAAATTCTGTTACAGTATAAAAAGCAATAAGAAATTGAAATTATTAATAAAAAATAAACCAATTGATATTAAAAAAAGTGTGTTTTCTTAAATAATATATTATCTGTCATATTTCTTTATGAATTAAGATGTCTTTAGTTCTCCTTAAATGTTTTAGTATGCACAACTTAGTTCTTGGGGCAAATAACTAAACAGTTTGGGCAGTCTTACTCCAATGTTCCTTTACCAATATAGTTGTTGCACCTTAACTCTATTTGGCATCAATATGATAATTCAACTCCTCAGCAGCATGGAATTCAATATCAGTAATCGTCAAATGAGAGATCCTTATATTCTGCAGGCTTCAGGTTAGCAGATTTGAGTATTAGTCAAATTTCCATTAATAATCAAATAGAATATTTGGGTAATATTTTAGTTAATCAACACTACCAAATCTCCAGGTGAAGTTTCCAGATGTCTTCTGACTCCTAACAGTTTTCCTTACCTGAGACTTAGTTTAACAATGATCACTTGTAAGAACTGCTGATGGCAAGCATTAGTGTGACATTTTGTATATGAAATATGAAAGCATAAAATAAGCTCTATTTATCTGCAAAATCTCTTCCACTTATAAATGCCTAACCAACCAAAAATAAACGTTTGGCTAAAAAGTGAATTACTGGAATTGGGACAAGGATCAAACATGTGCCTGCTAGCTATAACTCCCAAAACTTAAATAAGAATAATGTGCACAATGCTAATAGGGAGACAGGTTGGCCTCAAAGCTGATTAGAATCCCATGTGCATGGTCAGATGTGTACGAATTTCTTTACATAATCTTTAAGACTTATAGTGCTTTAAATAGGGGGTCATGGGGAGCAAAGCCCCCTAGGTGAGGTATGCCCCAGCACCCTGTTAGGTTAGGAAAGGCAAAGCTGGGCTGCATCCCTTCATTTCATTGCTTTCACCAACAATGGTTATAAATGAATGCAAAACACGATGAGCCATTTGAAAAATAAATGGTTCATGTACTTGTCTACATACCCAAGCCTTCATATTTTCATTGGTAAACTTGCTCTTGGAAATAAACCCAATATGACAATCATTCAACCATGTCTGATATTGAATTCTATGATGGCAAGGTAGAATAATAAAGTATCATAGTACAGTATTACATTCGATTTCTACCGTATCCTCATGGACAAACAAAGAAACTCAAAAAATAAATAAAGATGATCATGAGCCTATCCCAATAGTTCAAAGTAAATCCGTAAAAATTTGACAGTGGGTCCATAAATTAAATAAATTTAACGGTGGATGCAAATGCCCTCTGTCCTGGAGGTCAGCAATAAAATCAAGGCTTTTAAGGGGAAAACTGAGATCTGAAGTATGGGTCTTGAATGGGATCACTGACATGTTCCCACAACTCACAGAGTTTTTGGACACAAATAAATGAATAAGTCAAGTTGAATAAGAAATCAGATCTGTAAATCATCTTAAATACTGAATGAACATTTCAATTCATACTTCACTGATGTCGACACCGATACCTGGGACTGGGTTCAGGATCCTTTTGTTGCCAGTTCATCAGCATGTGGCAAGTGATCTCAGTGCAAAGGCAGAGGATGAACTGTTGGAGCTGTCATGCAATGGGAGCCAGAGGATTCGATTCAGTCAAAGTGAACATGTAGACTTTTGGGCTTCTATTTAAGAGGAATATCCTGAGGTACTTGCTGCAGCTTCAAAGGTTTTGCTTCCATTTCCCACTACTTATCTCTGCGAGGAATCTTTCTCAGCTCTGACATCATGAAAACTAAATACAATGCTTGGATGCATGTGGAAGATGACCTAAGAGTATGCCTCTCGTCCATCCCTCCAAGGATAGAGAAGCTGTGCATTGGGAGGCAGGCCCATCCTTCACATTAGTAATGAACAAGACATCTGGTATTGATGAAAAAGAAGGAGAGGGAATTTCTGAATTTCTCATTCATGGGAATTTCATGGATGTTTTTGCCCTCTTAGCTTTGAAGGTAATTCTAAGTATTAGCTCCACGCCTGTTTTTACCTAAAACTGGTTTTTCTACACTTTGGGGCTTCTGATACTGGTGGTACATTTGTTTGTTGTCGTCAATGGAATGTCCTTCATAAATAAAGTACTGGCCCAAAATACCCACATTAACAAGTTATTGCACTTGCCGGACGGGGTAATGAAATCATTCAAAGAGACATACCCTTAACTGTCTTGTGAAGATTGACTAAATAAACTAAATGCTGGATGGACCAAGGGGTTCATTACAGGTAAATACATCTGTGCGACAAAATCGGCGTAAATCCATAATTAGCAACTAAAAACTGTAGAAAAGTCGTTAGAAAGAAATCGCCAGCGCCGGAGCCACAGATCCAGTCCTGGTCAGCCAAGGTAGGTCACTTAGGCCAGAACATCCAAAACAATATAAGACTTTATGTTTATCGATGCACGTTATGTTTATGGTATTTACCATTATTATTTCATGTTTTACATATCCCCAAGGGGCTAGTACTAAACACGCACCATTTTGCACATAAACATGCTTGACGCCGAAACAATTCAATGCCTTAGATCTACCGCTTTGGATTACACACTATATGAATTATTGTCTCGTGTTTTGATATCAGAATTGCCACTTGAAGATGGAGTTACACTTTTCAGTCTATATGTTTATTTACAGTGTTCTATGCCTATCAATATTATGAAATAGTGTGTATATATAGTGTATGTATATATATATATATATATATATATATATATATATATATATATATATATATATATATATATATATATAATATATATATATATGGTCATATATATATATAGATATATATATATATAAATGAGATATATATGGTCAATGTCCAGAACAACTCCGCTGTGAGATATAAGAAAATAGGTCACACTATAATTTTCACAATATAAAATAATAAAACTTTGTCTCTGAACACTTTTTTGAGGAGATCACCATGAGATATTAATGATTATCTAATCGCATCCTCTAAAATTTTCTAAGTCGCTTGTTTACATCCAGTAGGGTTGGTTCAAAATGAGGTTTTACTGTAATGTTTCGTGAAGAGTGTGTAATGGTTCTCAGAAAACTAGTTCCCCATCGAATGATTTTCGATTTTTGATAAGGTTAGACAATACCTGTCCCCAACCTCCATAGCTAATATGGCAAAAATTGTGGGTGTTTCTCATCATAAGAAGTGGTCTCAAACGTTTAAATATGAAAAATATTACATTTTACTTCTTTAATTTTGGTACTTTTATAAAGGAGTTCTTTCTGACATTCACCATATATAGATATATATATATATATATATATATATATATATATATATATATATATATATATATAACTATATATATATATAATGTTTTGAACTATATATACTAATGTTTTTTTGCATGTTTGTTTGTCCTCATGACTCAGGCCGTTATGGATATTTAATTGTAAAAACCAGCGTAAATATTGATTTTAGGAACACATGAGGGGGTCCTTGTTTATTTTCTGTCATAAACGGGGTCCTTGGTTGAAAATGTTTGAGAACCCTGGCCTATCCCATTGGGATTTATCTATCACTATGGCTGCTTTAATTAATGTAATTTCTTCACTGAGCAATTATTGTTACAGTAACTTAGTACTGCGACTTCATAGTTATGTGCAAGCGTTTTCAGCGTGTCTAATTTTTTTAAGGGGTCATTTTTTTGTGACAGTCTGGAAGAAACTTGTTTGACCATAGGCTCGGCCTCACGGAAGTGCAGTGGAATGCCATGGGCCTACCTGGTATTAAGAACTACGTACCTAGTGTTTATAAACACCTTTACTAAATTTTTTGACAAAATCGCCTAACACAGTTTACATCACACAACAAATCCTTTAACACAAGATACGATAAAAAAACCATCAACAATGCAACACTTACAAGCAAAAACCTCAATAATAGAAGGTCGTCTACAAGGTACCAGCTACGACAGGGGAATGACGTTTGTGGAAGTAAATATAAGGGCGCTATCGGTTGAAAGTTTTCAAGCGTTCTTCTTCTTCTAATTGCTTACCGCCAAAATGCTTCTGCAATATTTGAGTAACTTGTTTTAAAATTGAAATAAGTAATGCATTAACATTTCCTAAACTCTTCCCAGTGTAATTTTGATACGTTAGCTTCACTTTGAAAACAACAGAAAATCTAAATTTGCACGAGTAATAAAAGTTATTTTCCATTTTTCAATATACCTTATCCTTATCAAGATTTGGAAGAAGTCTGCTGTCAGACTGGAAGGGCTTGACGAAATGTAGCTACTTGTAACTAGCTGCTAGAGAATGTCTAACAGCAAGTTATTATTACCCAAGTTATGTTTATACAAAGCTTTTATAATACCAGTTTGGAATTTTTCGATGTGAAAACATATCTATGTATGTATACATATGCGTACTTCTCAAGGAAAAGAAATACAAGATGTAATAATTACCTCAAAACGACAGAAAAACAAGCTAAGATACAAAGCGACTCTATAAATATCATAGTTATGCACAAAGTAAATCTGTGGCACTAAGCAACTATATATACTTTTTTTTTTACTCCAAAATTGGTTGGGTGTAAAATTGGGCGTATAATACTTTTAAATTCTCAACTGCCTTTTGTAAGTGCTTAAATACTGAGTCGTAGTTTGAAGTTATTGAATATATTATGGCAGTATGTCTCCCAGCATCAAAATAACACGAGCTTTTGCAAATTGAGAAATCGGTACGGACCAGAAATTGAAGTACTGTATCAAAATGGCTCGTCTAAAGTTTGAGATCAATTTCTATCTAATAGTGTTCTCATTGTAAGCAATGCTTTGTGTTCTGCTATCTTGACTATGAAAATCTTCAGTGATCATTGTAGTAGTCTCTCCCCTGAGTTAATTTATTTTGTTGCCGCATGCAAGATGTAATGCAACAGTTAAAGATTCCATTGCCACTAATTATGTAATACCTTTGCCTTACTTACCATATTCTCTCCCTCTTACATATGGAACTTGCAACTACTTCCTAACGTCCAAAGACAGCAACTATTACCTTTAAATTCTTAAAAGTTGAATGCATACATGTCAATTCTCCTAATTACTAGATGTTTCAAATAAATCGTGTTTCATTGTATGCTACATACACTCAAATTTGCATTTACTCTTCTTGTGTTCATCAGCATCCTTTAAGAACTTTTACTAATTTATATTTGTTATCCTATGAGACTTAGATCCTAATTATGCTATTATTAAGTGCATTTCTGTCTTTTGTCATCTCAGTTTCGCTTCTGCGACTCGCCAATTTACTCTACATGAACATGTGAACCTATTAACAATGCCTATACAACTGCTCAAAGGTGGGTTTATGCAACACAAAATGCTCTACCATTTTGGTCATGATGGACTGCGTACTTGGATACTCCTAGTGCCTTGCACCATTCCGTATGGGTGGCACAAATTTTCTTGGCAGCTTTGCTTAAGCTGATGTTTTTCATGCAATACTTTTGGTCTCGTCTTTGCTAGACATCCAACTTCTTACCAGTTAATCTACATCAACTTTTACTTCTCATTTTATAACAAAATTTTGAGCCCATGAGTCTTGGAATACTAGTGTTTAACTTGGCAATATAATTCTTTGAAGTCATATTAAGTTAGCTCAATTGTAAGAGTTCTGATTAGGATGTAATTATAAAACAGAAGAGTTGTACTTTACAGCAGAAAATTTAAAAAAAAAAAGGAAGAAAGGAAAGATTAGAAAGGTTGAATCTACTCCAAAAAGTTCTCAATTTTTTTGAAAAATACTTGCCAAATATAGAGCATTATAGAAATTCTTGTTCCATGAAAACTACCACAAGCCTACCTACCAAAACTCTAACGCTTAAAGCTATTTACGGCAGCATTGAGCAATCAAGACATTAAAAGATGTAAAAGTTTTACAATTGTTAAAAATTTTAGCAATGTATTTTTTCGGACCAGAATACAGTTTTCAAACTGGGATACTTGTTTACTTCATTTTGAAGCTTAATGGTTGTGATTCATAGCAGGATGTTCAGAAATGCAAATCCAAAAATTTCAAAATGATGGTTTGAACTTAGCTAAAGGGTGTTTTGAGAAACACTGGTCAAGGTGTAAACCTTCCATTTTTTGTAATCCATACATCTGGAAGTTAGACCAATAACTGTAAAAATTGTAATTTATGATGTGGTAAAGGGCAATTCCTATTAAACTTCATTTTTTTTTTTTTTTGGATACATTTCTCTTACATTTTTGCAGGGTATAGGAAAAGACAACATGAAAATTTTGCACTGCACTTTATTAGTTGATACTTGAAGTAAGTTTATCACACATTCCAAGAAAATGAAAAAAATACCATGTTTTTAAAAATAATAGATCACAGACATTACAATTAGAATCCAGAAACATTAAAGTTGCTCATCCTCTGAAGATAGATTCAAATGGTACTGTTCTGTTTCCTCTGTTGTTGACACTTCAGCAGCATCGAGAGGATAATATTCAGGAATATCTGCAGAGAGTGATAATTGGTCCATTTGGTAAACAGCCTCTTCAAGATCAGGTGGTGGTGGCGGCGGCGGTGGAGTATGAACTGAGCGTGACTGATTTGCAGGATGAGTTTCATTAACATCACTACCGGTGGGAGAGAGCTCAGGAATTGGGTGATGTGACAAATGACGCTGCTGAACCTGATTGTGGTGGTGGTGAGGGGGTTGATGAGAATGTACAGTGTGAGACAAGATACTGTGATCAGCACTAGAAGTTAGATTATGAGCTAAAAAATGAGGGATGTGAACAGGATGGTGAAAATGTAAATGATGGTGGTGATGAGGGATGTGATAATGATGACGGTGAGAATCGGTGGAGAGGGCATGTATGTGTGTTGGCTCACTGGTGTCAGGTGACCCACTACTACTACTTGTGGCACTGGGTGTGTGTGGTGTTTGAGGAGTATTGCTTGGAGCTGTGGGTGTTGGTGGGCACAAATCATTGTTATTAGCTGATGGTCCCATTAGGTGACCATCTCCAAATTCATGACTTAAACTGGAGTCCCCTGAATTTGGAACATGAATAGCATGAGCAGCAGAATGAAGTGCTGACAATTCAGCTTCCAACTGGCTTGGAAGTTTAATACCAGCAACACCCTTCTTAGGGATAGAACTTAGATCTCTCTTGATGCGGCGTCTCCGGCTGGGATCATTACGTCTCAACTGAACCATCCTGTCAAAATCAATGATGTACAAAAAGCCAGCAACAAGAACTTCACAGGCACGTTGACCAGAACCATACGCTGCTTCTAATTCATGACTGGTCCGTTCATCATACTGCCACCAACCTGTAAAAATATTGTAAACAAATCTTGTTAAAAATAATAGCCATCATAATTCACTAGAATCTTAAAAAGACAATAAAAGAATTATATTTTCCCTTACAAAAGTTCTGTAAACACTGCAAACCAAGCAATACAGTATAATTCCTTCAACACAAAAGACAAGCAAAAGGTTCCAAGCTTTACACCACCAGTGGTGTTCTTTATACTGCCAATCGACAGATACATGTTAAACATCCTTAAAATAATTAAAATTACTAGCTTTATTATCCAGGCTCACAGACACCACCTAAACTCAACTAATCAAACCATTTTATGTGAAACGTTATCCTATATAAAAAATAATGCTGCCTACTTTAATGATTAGCTATTCATCTGCCATTCCTTAGAAGTAGATATTTCAGATTTTCCTTGGGTAACATCATAAGTTTTGCATTATTATATGCACCATGAAATATAAAATGTCCTCTTAATTTCATTGTCATTCTACGGAAGCAAATCTAGTAACTTTTATCACAGAATTCCATTGGCTATACTGCAAAGCGATGTGAATAGGTAAGATAATTAAAAGTCTTCTTTATACTAATTCATTTTCTTGTGTATCCAAATTTCTCAAAGATTATTCCAAGACATTACTATAGTGTTTTAATAAACAAATACCACAACATATTACCAAGCAAATGATTTACATGCATTGTGTACCATGCAAATAAAGGAAAGAGTTTTGCATCACACAAAGTAGTGTTATATAGCATGCCCCAGATATGCATATCATGGGTATCAAAGAAAATACTGTACATCTACACTTTTCACAGGATTCTAGAAACACATTAGATTTAACCAAAATAAAACATTTCAAGTCAAATGGGAAAAGTTAAAACATAACGAGTTTATGTCATGGTGATATACACAGTGACAAGGAAAGAACAATATATCTTGTCAAATAAAGAAGCGATTCCTATACATTACAATTTTACACTATGGATTCCCATGTGTGGTACATTATAAAATTCTGGGTACATTATACTTTAGAGTAATTGACAGATATGAATTGCTTTTCATATACAAGACCAGGTCAAGATGAAAGTAGGAAGTTAAACAGAAGAGCCAAGATGAAAGTAGAGAGAGAGAGATTTAGAGAGAGAGAGAGAGAGAGAGAGAGAGAGAGAGATATACAAGACCAGAGGAACAGAAAGCCAAGACAAAAGTAGGAAGTTAATTTGAGAGAGAGAGAGAGAGAGAGAGAGAGAGAGAGAGTCAGACTGAGTCATACGTTTCCTGTGACAAGAGAAATGAACAGTAATTTTAAGATGATGAACAGTAATTATCCTTTTCAAACATAATTGGGGAGGTTGACGTAAATCAATAAAGCTAGCAACAACCTACATCAGTTTTTCAATATTATGTAAAAAGATATCAACCTTCAAAAACCAAAATTACGGATTATAAAAAAATACTAAATAAAATATTAACAAAAGCAGCGTATATCCAGTATATAACATAAAAATGAACTTTTCCAAGGTACTTGAGGCCTCTAAATTAAAGAAAATTACTGCCATCTAAAGGAATAAATTACAAAAGAAAGATCATCAATCAGAGAAAAGAAAGAACTTGAAACAAAGAAAAAGAATGACCACCAACATAAAAATACAACTAAATTAACTGAGAAACAAGGCTTATCTTGAGAAAGTGAAAATATCCACATATTTGCAGATCACCACATTCTCTTCATTACTATAAATCAAACTCCTGAGATGCAATGTTCAGCGACAAAAGCGTTCAATAGACTCAGGAACTGTAACCTATAAGTTTTCTTGTATGATGTTCCTTTTTTTAACTAAGAATCACCACAGAAATGCCTCCATTTAATGGGGCCAACTTATTAATCTATGTTTCTTACTGGTTTTATAACTCTGATCGCATTCTATCAGGTGTACTGTAATTCCTTGTCAGACGGCTTATGTTTACTCAACAGTCACATTAAATCTTTCCTCACTAAGTAGACAGAAGTTCTGCTGTTACATACAGAAACATTGCTAAGTACCTAATCTTGATTTGATAATTTCCTCTTGCGACCTCTACCTCGCCCTCTACCTCGGCTGGAGCTTTTACCCTTAAGAGTCTTGGTAGTGAGGCCAGCTGTTCCCTTAGCCTTGGAAGTTACTGTGTCACGCTTGATAGCTCTACGCAGGCCTGGGCAATTCGTTCGACTCTGTCTCATGGTGTTAAAATCAATATCATAATTGTGGCCAGCTATTAAGAGAGTGACTGATGTTTCTCCACTGGAATAGGCCTCTTCTATCTCAGAATTTGTACGTTCATCATATCGCCACCATCCTGCAGGACAATCAGGTAACATCTCTCAATATCCTCCAACAAAGTCCTAACCAACACTGACGTCAAACTCAGTGAACTACAAGTATCTTTCAAACACTTTGGTTAATTTGAAATGATTAATCAATGTACTGAAAACCAGTGCACTGTTAATGGGATTGAAAAATCAATGATCTGAAACTACAGTATATCTGTCCAACCCAATTTTTAACATGAATGGTAACTGATCTCTTCCAAGGAAGAAAAACAAGTTTCTTGTCACAATGAAAATCTAATTTATAGAGCTAACTTATGCAGCATATACCGTACTTAAAATGAATGTATTCTGTCAATATGCCTTCAGCATCTTTCGCTCGTGATAATAATCAAGACTGCTCTCCACCGAATCTTTTTTTAATATATAAATTCAATGGTTACTTCTCATTGGTGGACAGTACAAAAGTTTTGAAATGTGTTACTCATACTACAACTACATATATGCTGGATCTGCTGTACTAAAATATGGCAAATATCATAGACACTGTCACTGTTAATATAAAATATACTGTATATATATATAATATAATATATATATATATTGTATATATATATATATATATATATATATATTTTATATATATATATATTTTATGTATATATGTGTATATGTATATATATATGTATATATATATATATATATATATATATATATATATATATATATATATATATATATATATATATATGTTATATAATATAATCTAGTTACTGGGGGCAAGCTGTGCTCAACTTGTGCCAGTCCTGCAAATAGAGAGGTTAGTGACAGGAGGAACATCAGACTGTAAAACCAATGCCAGAACCATGGTTAGTCTAATCCAGATTGAGAGAGAATGCCAGGGCACTCTCGTTTATCGACGCAACAGCAGGCCTCGCCTGACCCTCCAATAGGCAAGGCTACCGCAGTGGGGCGATTGTGGCTAAACAAGCAAGTCCACATGATTAGAAATGGACACTAAATTTGGGTAGTATGACAGGAAAAAGAGTAGAGAGGTGGCGGAGATGATGAATACGAGAGTTGGATCTTGTGTGCAAGAAACAAAGTGGAGAGGAACAAGGCAAAGGAAATAGAGGAGGGATGTAAGCCCTGTACAGTGGAGCTGATGGAATGGTAGAAGAGGAGTAGGCATCATTGTAAACAGTGAACTGAAGGAAAAGTGTAGTAGTCAAAAGAAGTGGGTAGTCGACAATGAAGGTCAAATTAATGTTATCAGAAGAAGTCCTAAATGTGATAAGTGCTTATGCCCCACAAGCTGGATGTGATGAGGAAGAGAAGTCAATAGTTTTGGCGGAGTTGGATGAAGTATCAACATCAATCTCAGAGAAGAGAGTTGTATTGGGTGGAGACTTCCAATGGACATATAGGTACAGATAGAAGAGTGATTTCAAGAACTATGGAGGACTAGGAATGGGGAGAGGAACAGACATGCATGGCGCATTATAGATTCTCAGTGGCATTTGATATGGACTAATTAACATATCATTTTTATGGAAGAAAGATTATGTGACATATAGAAGTGGTGGAAGAGAGAGTCAAATTGGTTTTCTGTTTGTAGGAGACAATACCCATGGAAGTAAAGGATTGTAAAGTGATATATGAGAGAATTTTGGCCAACAACATAAGCTGGTGGTTATGGACCTTTCAATCTCAAAAGGACAAAGGGAAAGAGAAAAGTGAACCCTAAGATCAAAATGGTGGAGCTAGAAAAGGCAGAAAATGTGGAGTTGAGATCTAGGTTTAAGGAGAATGTTCTGAGAAAAATAAAGTTGGAAAATGATGTAAATGATTGGTGGAGTTTAACAGCACAGATTAAGGCATGGGGAGGAAATTTTAGGCAAAACATCAGGCAAAGGTCCCCAAAAGATAAAGAAAGTTATGATGGAATAAAGACACACAAGACAGATCAAGAAAAAGAAAGAATCTTAAAAGAACCATGATCAACACAAACAGAAGAAAATTGAGCAAATATCAAAAGAAGCAAAGAAAGTTGCAAAACAACAAGCGTTGCTAGAGCCAAGGCTGCTGCTTTCAATGATTTGTAGGACAATGTTGATACCAGAGGGCCAAAGAAACATCCACAGATAGCCAGCTAGAGACAAAAGCAACAAAAGACCTCACACATTATTAAGCAAATTAAAGATGGAAATGGTAAGGTTCTAACAAAAGAGAAGGAAATTAAAAGTAGATGGAGAGAGTATTTTGAAAATCTTCTAAAATGAAGAAAATCCCACCTGAACAATCATTGAGGATGGAGTAGTAAATGAAAGAGAAGTTCCCAGGATTAGTCGGAGAGAAGTGAGGTGGGTAAATAAAATGAAGAAAGGTAAAGCAGGACCAGATGGAATACCAGTCGAGGTGTGGAGGTGCTTAGAGAGGTGGGAATTGACATCTTGGGACTTGTTCAATAAGATCTACCAGCAGGAGAAGATACCTGATGCCTGGAGAAACAGCCTGCCAGTCCCCACTTCAGTGCTGCCAAAGAAAAAGGGGACATCATGATTGTGCCAATCCATCGGGCATGTGCTGATGGCACAACCATGAAAATCTATGAAAGAATAATAGAGGTAAGGCTAAGGGATGTAACATCTATAAGTGACGAACAGTTTGGGTTCACAGAAAAGGGACAACAGATGCTATCTTGTATTAGACAAGTCATGAAAATATAGAGAAAAAGGAAATGAACATCATCTTGTATTTATAGATCTTGAAAGCATATGACTGAGTGCCAGCAAGAAGTGTGAGGTATGAGGGAAAAAGCGCCTCAGAAAAAATATGTGAGGATTGTAAATGATGTACAGAGAAGCAACAACACAGTAAGAAGCTCAGTGGGAACAATAAGACAAGTTTGAGGTGAAAGTTGGACTCCAACAAGGTTCTGCCATGAGTCCCTATATTTTTATATGGTAATGGATGTGATAGTGTCGAAGTGAAAGATCAGGTGCCTTGGAGTGTACTGCAGATGACATAGTGCTAGTCACCACCAGTAAGGAAGCTTGACTGAGAAACTGGAGTTGTGGAGAAGTGCGTTGGAGGACAGAGGCTCAAAGATAGTAAACAAAAACTGAATATATGTGGATGAATGGAGGAGACCAAGAGGAAGCATCAACTTAGAGCAGGCAGAAATAAAAGAGCTACATCCTTTAAGTACCTTTGGTTGTGTCACTGATTGTGGAGGGGGATGGAGAGGAAGTGAACCACAGAATACAATCAGCTTGGTGCAATTGAGGAAAACATCAGGTGTGTTATGTGACAAAAAGATTTACTGCAAAGATGAAGGGAAAATGTACAAGAGCATTGTCAGACTGCTGGATGTATAGTTGTGAAACATGGCCCATGAAGAAAGCACAAAGAGGAAGATGGAAGTGGCAGAAATGAGAATGCTATGTTGGATGGAGGACAAGAAGAGACAGGATAAGGAATGACTTTAATAAGAGGAAGGTGAAAGTTAAGAAATATCAAAGAAGCTGCAACACAGACGACATAAATGGTTTGGACATGTTATGAGAAGAGAGGAGGATTCTGTGTATGTAAAAGAACCATGAATATGGAAGTGCCTGGAAACAAGGAGGAGAGAGGTGGGACAGAACGAGATGGAGAGACACAGTTAACAGGGACATGCAGGAGAAGAACGTGAGTGAGGTAATGGTGCATAATCGCAGAAGACGGAGACGACTAATAACAAACAGCGGAAATCGGCGGTTTTCTGTGCTGAAAATTGCCGATTTTCATTGCTAGACAGGCGTCATAAAACTGCATCGCCATTAGCCGAAAGTCACCATTAACCAGGGATCGTTCATATATATATATATATATATATATATATATATATATATATATATATATATATATATATATATATATATATATATATATATAATGTATGTATTTCATTGCTAGACAAGTGTCAGAAACCGGATCACCATTATCGAAGCCCAACTGTGTGACTGCCTGTGTGTGTGTGTGTGTATATAGATATATATATATATATATATATATATATATATATATATATATATATATATATATATATATATATATATATATATATATATATATATATATATATATATATATATATATATATATATATATATATATATATATATATATATATATATATATATATATATATATATATATATATATATATATACACAGGTATATACCAGTATTCCCCACGATGTGATGGGGTTTCCAAAACCCATCGCTTGTTGAAAAAATCGTGAATCGAACATGGCCTAGCTTCGACACTAGGTAATCAGTACCATCTAAACATATGGTAGCCTAGCCTACACTACACAGTATTTTTATACATATATGGTATAAGTAATTATTAGTGTCAGCTAATTCTGCAGGTTAATGCAGACTGACATGATAAGTCAGTATAAAGAGAAATTGAATAACAAACAAGGCCTGGCCTGCACTGTCAGATATCACACGTGTAGCTCAGCCTACATTATACTGTATTCTATTTTCACATAACAATCACGATTATACAAACATCAAAAATAACGTAATGTGCATCTTTCCATGGATCTTTTAAAAGTTATGCTTACTACACTGTATCCAATCAGAAATATTCTTATACTGCTTTTGCATTATAAATTCGATCATAGCGATCAAATGTTTTGTTTCGAATCGATCACGCTGTCTTTATTTCGATGCATTTAACTCCGTTCAGAGGGCATTTCTTTCAGCTTCTAGTTAGTGTAAATGAATCTCTAGATACTTTTATTTATAAGGGACATATGTATTTTCAAGTTATACTAAGTGTTTTTATGTCGAAATATAACTTAAAATATGTCTTGCAGAAATTATTTTAGCCATTTTTTCGTTAGTAGATGACGTTGGCGTTGGCCCTTTGTTTTGTGTAAACAAAAAAATCAAGATTCCGTCGCTATTTTCTCTTGATTTCATCATCATACCACGAGCTTTTCAGATGTATGGTTTTATCGCTTGAAAACAGCAGTATATTTGTTCTTTCATGTCCAGTAGTTTTGATTAAAATACTTTCCAATTTATTTATGTCGAAGTTTCATCCATGTTGCCAATGTACGAGCACTTATTGTCATTAGCAGCTTGAACATTCTTTTCAGCCAGCTATAACTTGCAGCTTAATTTACTGCAGCAGAGTTTCTCTGCTGATCTTTTCTCCAGTTGATAAGGGTAGTGTGAAAACATATCAGTACTTAACGCCATTTTTAACATAACTATTTATAATTGTTTAACCGCACGATGGTTGAAATACAAGCAAAACAGTTATTATCCATCAAGTTATTAGCAAAACAACAGAGTTCGCTCGTTGTTTATGGCTGTACAACATTTTCGCAAGAGTATAAGGTTACTAACAATGCTTTTATTATTTTCTTATTTTTTAACTAGAAGATGGAATAAAGAGATGGAGAAAAAAGAAGTTGGTCTATTGTGTTGTCTTTCTTGCTGCCTGATTCTACGAACTGTAGTGTACGCTGTTGCTTGTGCTCACTTGAAATTTAAAATATTTTCTAAATATTGTCGTACCGGTATTAATTGCTCCATCTAAACTCCGACCATCGAAGACAAATTATAGCTCACTGTGCACTACCTGTATTTACAAACGCACAAAAATTGCAAACTAACACTGACCTATTTTAACTTCCGACACAACGAGGGCTAGTGAGGTCAGCCATTGGAATTAATGTACATATTCCAGCCTCTCGGCCAACGATCGATAACCAACGCTGTTTGATTGTACGCTGTTGCTGGCGCCAGTCGCCCGCAAATTTAAAATACGATTTTCAAAATATTGTCTTATCGATATTAACTGCTAATCCCCATCTATCGTGTAATCGGCACTACCTGTATATTATATATATATATATATATATATATACCTGTATATATATATATATATATATTTATATTATATATGTTATATATATATATATATATACATATATATATAATATATATATATATACATATTGCTATTACATATATATATACATACATATATATTTATATATACACATATATATATACATATATATACATATACATATATATTTATACATTTATATATATATATATTTATATATATATATATATATATATATATATATATATATATTATACATATACATATATATATATATATATATATATATAGTATATATATATATATATATATACATATATATATATATATATATATATATATATATATATATATATATATATAATATATATAATATAATATATATATATATATATATATATATTATATATATATATATACACACATACACACAGGCAGTATTATGGTTATATATGTATACACACACACAGGCAATTTTTGGTTAACATGGCTCAAGCACGGCAATTTTGCACTTGTCAGCAACGAATATATATATATATATATATATATATATATATCACAGGCAGTCCCTGGTTACAACACAGGCAGTCCGGTTAATGGCGTGGCTTCTGGTCTGGTTTACGGCGCTTTGTTCAGTTAAATGAAAAATCGGCAATTTTGCACAGAAACTTCATTTCCGCCATTTCGCTAATAATTGGGTATTGGAGCCACAGCATACTCTAATAGAGGTGTGATAACTGAAAATCGGTGTTTTTCGACACTGGCAAGCTACTAAAATTGCCGCATTTTCAGTTATCATCACACCTCAGAATGGAACCGCCGATAAACCAGGGACTGCCTGTACACACACACACATACACACACACACACACACACACACATATATATATATATATATATATATATATATATATATATATATATATATATAGTATAAATGCAAAAATGTTACTGCACAAGATTTCTTTTGTTGGGAATTGCAACCTTCATAAAAGTTTCTAAACGTTTAATTATTATTATTATTATTATTATTATTATTATTATTATTATCATTAAAAAGATGAACCCTATTCATATAGACCAAGCCCACAGGTGCCACTGACTTGAAATTCAAGCTTCCAAGGAATATGGTGTTTATTAGAAAGGCATAACAGAAGGTAATGGAAGAAGGGATCACTTATCAAGAAAAGAAAAAATTAACAAATTAATAAATAGATAAAAATGTAAGTAAATTATTAAAATACAGCCCAACCTCTTTAAACCAGCACCCTTGGGACCAGACCACTGCCGTACCACAGAAAATCCTGGATGACAGAAATCACCCTTAAAAGCCCCCTATGTAAACAAAGACTTGTCAGCTCATTCCACATATATAGTGCTGTGTTATCAAAAGTAGAACAAAGTTTATGGATAATCAGTCATTTTGTTAGGTTTAGTGCCTTAGGAAAATTCTGGCTTGCTCCATAAGCATCTCTCTGGAAATGCTTACACCTTCGCTTCATTGGAGCTTAAACCACTTTATAAGCGCACTGCCTGACTTGATCTCAGCACCCAATGCTTTCTAGTACCTGAAACTTTTCTGGCTTCATTTTCAGCAAAAACCTAAAATCTTTAGCTTTTATTTTTTTAAACCTTCGTTATTTATTTATTTTTATTTATTTATTTA
Source organism: Macrobrachium rosenbergii (assembly GCF_040412425.1). Lineage (NCBI taxonomy): Eukaryota > Metazoa > Arthropoda > Malacostraca > Decapoda > Palaemonidae > Macrobrachium > Macrobrachium rosenbergii. Next base: position 23,324,909 of record NC_089796.1, read on the forward strand.
TTTTATATATTTTTTTATTCATTTATTTCTATTTGTTTAAACAAATTTATTTTTAGCAGTTACTTAATAATTTTTATAATTTATTTGAAAAAATTTTAGCATTGAATTATCCAGTATTGTCAGTTTTATATATTTTACATTTATTTATTTTTATATTCCATTATCACAACAACTGCAGTTTACTTTTTAGTCATTTTTCAAATTTTTATGGGGAGTCAAAGTATTTATTTGGTCATCTTTGATTTATTTTTATTGGCATTTTTATTAAATCTTTGTTTTTGGTGTATTTTTATATCCTGACAATTTTAATTATTTTTTATTGTTCAAGGTTATTTTATTCTTTTATTAAGTTTATTTATTGTATTTTTTTATCTAGTGTCTGTCAACCTTTATTTATCTTTATTTAATTATTTTTTTATTTAGACATTCATTTATTTACCATTTATTTATTTGCGGTATTTTTATTATATCTTTATTTTTTTATCATGATGTTATTTTTAATAACAAAGTTATTTTATTTATTTTATTTCTTTATTTTTCCATTTTGCTGCTAATATATTTATGATAATTATTTTATTTATTTTATTTAAACATTTCACACATCAATTTCATTTATGAGGCAACTAATTTTATTGTCCACCATTATTCCCATTTTTTTCAATATGTTTTTATTCAATTTTTTCAAGACATTTATTTAATGTATTTTTTTTACCTTTTTGACATTAATTTTGTCTTCTTTATACATCTTTTCTAGTTATTTAATGCCTGGATTTATATTTTTATAAAATCTATTTTTATCCATTCAAGTTTCTTTAACAAAATTTTTACTGCATCCCATTTTTTATGAATTTTTTTTTAATAATTGGAACTGGATTTTTTTATTTACCTTTTTATTTATTTTTATTTCCAGGAACATTTTTATGTATACATTTTTCATTTTCACTTTATCTGCCTGTACTTATTTATTATTTTTATTTAATTATGTTATTTATTTTTTTATTTACACTTTGGCTATTGTTTTTTACCAACTGCTTCTGTTTATTTTGGGATGGGCATCTTTTTAAATGGTGTGAAAGTTACAGCATTTTTAGGAACCATTTCTTTTTATTTAATTTGGATTTACTTTTATCCTTTTACCTATCAATGTCATTTTTTTTTATACTGCCTAACTTAGAATATGGCCCCTATGGCGGAATTTTTTTTATTTATGCATCTTATTTAAGTGATTTTCTATTTTAGCATTTTCGTTTATTTTAAATTATTTATTTTATTTTTTATATTTTAAGCCAAAAGTTACATTTTTTTCATAATTGAAACTATTAATGGGTAATTTTTTAGTTATTCTTTTTATTTATTGATTTATCTTTAGTGGATCTATTTATCTTCTATTTACCTCATTTTTACTCTATTTATTTATTTTTATTCATTTCTTTACGCCTATCTTTTATTCATTTGAATTTTTATTGGTTTTAAATTTAAAATTCATTTTATTTGAAGAGGATATATCTTTAGTTATTTTTATTTATTTATTTTATTTTTATTTATATATTTTTTTACATTTGATGGGAGGGTTTTATTTTATTTGTTTTTATTTTATTAAGTTCATTTTTCACCATAAATTTATTTTTTCATTTATTTTTATTAATTTATTTTTCTGGTGCACCTATTATTATACTTTTTCATTTGTTTAATTATAAAATTTTTACCCATTTTGATTAACTAAATTATCTTTATTTAGATTTTATTTAATTAGAAAACGATTCTGCTTTATGGGGATTTATTTATTTTAATTATTTACAGGACCTGTTTTAATTTTTTTTGGATTTTTCTTTAGGTCTTGAGGGGCCCTATTTAATTGGATTTTCAGACATTTTTTGTAAATATACCCTTATTAAGTTATTTTGGGATAGCAGGGAGGAGTTCAGTTATTTATTTTTTATAAGAATATTTTTATTTAAAGGGCTTAATACTTTGTTGATTTATTTATTTGTTTTTATTTAAATTTTCATAATTTTATTTGTTTTATTTATTTAAACATTTGATTTTCTATTTATTAGATTTTCGTTTATTTTTATTCATGTTTTTTTTTCTGACATTCAAATTCGTATTAATTTGAAAAATATTATTTATTTTTGTTGGCTATATTTTTAAGCATCTTTTTCATTTTATTTTAACTATTTTGTTATTTACAATCTTTATTTATTTCATCTAAACCATGTTGAGAATGTTCTCTTTCAAGAAAGCTTTTTAAATGTTTTATTTATTTTATTGAGCTTATTTATTTTAATTTATTTGTTTTTGTTTTATTCATTTTAAATATTTTTACTAAAACATGATTTTCAGGGAGATGTCATTTATTTATCAGTTCCAGGCTTTCATTTTTTATAATTGTATAATGATTTTTAGAAAAAGCAGGTACATATTTATTTGGTTCAAATTATTTAATTGTAGATTTTTAAAACCTTTTGGAGGAAGAGAGAAGCATTAATAATTTTTATGCCATCTATTTCAGGGCAAATTTTATTTCCCATAACATCTATTTAGCTATTTTTATTTATCAGCTTATTTTTTATTTATATCTTTTTTTTTTAAAATTTATTTTCCATTCAGTTAACTATTTAATTATATTTAAGAAATTTTCTTTTATTTTTTGTATTCATTTAGATTTATGGACCGTTTGTTTTATTTATTTTCATTTATTTTATTTATTTATTTTTATTTTATTTGGACTTTCTTGAATTTTTTATGTATTTTTTATTGACAGTTCTTTGATTATTTACATGCCACATTTTTATTTATTTATCTTTTTATTTATTTATTTTTTTATTTAAGTATTTTTTATTTTTTTATTTATTTTTATTTATTTATTATTTATCTATTTTATTTCTCTTATTTATTTTCATATATTTTTTGATATTGATTTAGATTTATTTATTTATCGGTTATTTTTTAAATGCAAAAAAGCATCATTTATTTATTTTTCTCTTATTTATTTTCATTTATTTGAAATAGTAATTATCATGGGCACATATACTTTATTTTTATTTATTCATTCATTTATTTTTATAGAAGTCATGGGTTTATTTATTAAAATTTATTTATTTAGTTCTGGATTTTGTTTATCAAAATATTTTTTAGGACATGTTATTCATGTTTTTTGTTTATGTTGGGCAGTACTTTGGAATGGTGATTTTCTTTTTATTGATTTATCTTTATTTTAATCTGTTTATTTTATTTCTTTTTTCTTAAGGCATTTTTATTGATTTTTTATTTTTAGAATGACAGGGAGTATTTATTTTTTTATTTTTTACATATTTTTTATTTATTTTCATGATTATTTACCTTTTATTTATTTACATACTTTTATGGATGGCTTTAGCAGAGTTAACTCCGATTTCGGTTGTTTTATTAATTTATTCATTTCTTGTTCTTATTTATTTCTTTATTTTCATTCATTTCATCTATTTTTGTAGTTTATGTATTGCTGATTAATTTAATTTAGCCGGAAGGCAGGATTTAACATTTTATAATATATGACCATCACCTATCTTTGAAAAAGTTGGATGGACATTTTTATTCTTTTGATCTATTTTATTTTGATGTATTTTTTAATTATTTATGGATAATTAATTTGTTTCTTTTTATTTCTTTAATTTGATTTTTATCTTTAGAGTGTTGGATTTTATCACCTGGCTGATTTATTTTATTTTTATTCTTTAATTTTCAATTTACTTTTTGTATATTAATATAATTTATGTTTTATTAAGTCATCCATGGACATTTTATCTATTTCTTTCTATTCATTTTTATGAAAGGACATTATTTAGTTATTTTTCATTTATTTTAATTTATTTATTTTGGGACACATTTATTCATTTTTATCGATTTTGATAATAACTTGTTTATTTTTATTTATACATTTATCATCTGAGCTGGCATTAAATCTTTACTGACATTTCAGACACAGAGGCAATCTATCTTTTTTTAGTAAGTGAGGCAACAGAGTTTCTGACCATTTTTATGTACCTTGACCTAGTAATTTTGAGGTTACTTTTTTATTTATAGCCTGCTGAGCGATATAAGCTTATCCCAGCGTTTATCAATAGCATTTTATTTGTTCTTTAGTGCTGTTATGCGATTCATTTATACAAAGCCTTCTCATAGTTTTTGATTTTTCAGCCATTTTATTAATTTAATTTTAATTAGGGTGGCGCTGGTTGTTTGGTGCTATGTGTCAGTGGAAGTGACTGCGTATAATCGTGACGTCTGGAGCATCATCAGGTAATTTTATTCCTGCTTTACCACAACGAGGGCATTTCAATTTTTTGTCTCTGGATTTGATTATTTTTCAGCAATGGTGGAGAGCATCAGTAACAGGTTTAATTCTGGACAGGTGCGTGTAATGGGCTGCCCTTATTTTATACTTAGGTGTTTTATTTTAATTATCGGGATTCATTGCACAATTATTTTTAGTTGATATAGTTGGGCTGATCATCCTTCATCCTGCGTAATTCACAGATGGTGGTGGTTCTAGTAGACTCATGTGATTCAATGCGTTAATTTTTATTCCCATTTTGCAAAATCTTTGCACTGTATTCAGGCAGTTCCTTGCCAAAGGTTAGGGTTTGCTTCAATTATTTTTAGTAATGAGATATGTTAAATACTTATTTATTTGTCTGTTTGATCTTTTTTCAGGGTTATGGACAGAAATTCCTCCACCCTTCACCTGCCAATGATGTCCTCAACGACTCCTTGCAATTTATTACAAATTTAGATGTGATTCTTGAGACATCTTCACCTCTGCCAGCTCCATTTTATTGAAGGTTCTGTTTAATTCATTTTGACTTCCCAGTTTAATGTCAGTGCTTAAATTTTCTTTGAAGACCAACCTTACATATTCATCAATTTGGGCAAAAGCTTCATTTTAGCAGAGGAAGCAAGTGTTTGCAGGGGTGAATTTCTCTGTGACATCACTCTTTGTTTAGTGAAAAACTCTTGACATTTGGATGTTTTATTTTCAGGAGACTGTAACACATCATTAGCTAGTTAATCTGACCCATAATCATTGAAAACATTATTTTTTTATTAGCAATTTTTAGTACTGGAGAATAATGAGGAAAATTGTGTGAGTGGTGGCCAATGGAGTCATATCTGCATCCTCATCATCAGTCAATTGCAAATCATTTTTACTATAAACAGAGGCTGGTCGTTAATCCATTATTTTGAAGCAGCAGATTTTCCCGTCACAATAGTGATATCCCACATACACTGCGCGCTTCACCGGTATATATTTAATTTTTTACCATTGGTATTTTACGGGTAAGTTTTTATATTTAGCTTTATTTAGTTAAAATAAAAATTTTATATATTTCACACTGTTGTTACTAAAATGGTCACTTATTCTTACTGTAACTTATATAACTTTTTTGAAAGGTGTTTTATCACTAGAACTTGCACAAAAACTCATTTTATTTTTCTTTACACAAGCTTGTTTAATCTTCTTCTTCTTGAGAGAGAGATGAATGGACCGTCTTGGCCCCAGTTAGGTTGTTATTTTGACTTTATTTATTTGCAAAAGTCAAATAATACAGTTGTATGAAGAATAATGATAATTTTACTTAAACTGTTGTATACAATTATATTTTATTCATTATTGTCATATTATTATCATATTATAATTCATAAACATAGAGATCAGGTGCCATTTGTATTCTGCTAATGTTTACATTTTTTAAATCATCAGCTGACTGCATTTTAGCGACATCACCACAGCTATTAGTTGCTAAAAGAACACATTTCGGAGATTCCTTTTTTAAGTAAATTTCAAAGCTGGGTTTAAAAGTGCACCTTACTTTATTTATAAATGCAGTAAATTAAAGGAAGTAAAGGTGTGATTTCAGATGATGCTTTTGCCTCTTCTAAAACGTTTTGTGGCCAGCACATTATTCGTTTCTTCTGCCACAGATACAACCCTACATTTAGTGGCATACTCTCATACCACTTTCCTCTCCACGGCATGAAAGATAAATAAAGATTTATTTTATTTTTATTTATGGAAGTCACCTATCAAATTTTTAACAAACTGACAACTGTAATGCAACCCTTAATAAACTTGTGCTAGTTACAGTAACTGACACTGGCAAACGGCTGTTTCTCGATTCGATTGTTTATGTCAGTATTCTGTTCTGTATGCCAGTGTCTTGCATGCAGTAGCAAGTTGTTGTTAACCATAAGAAACAGTGATGAATTCTTAGTCAGGTCACATGGTTGCTAAGCCTGATTGTATGAATACTCACATTTAACCTATTGAACTTTGGCTTCTAGGCCTATTTATTAGTTGAAAGTTAAATCAGATATAATATGCATTATCAATGGTATCAACAGAAACTGAAACAGGCATACAAGCACAGAAAGCTTAGCCTCATGTAATCTACTGAAAATACATCTCACACTGCATGCGATGTTTATGATGAAATTATGTTTTAGGATGAAATTTTAATGATCGCATGATACACAAGATCGGATAATACACAAGTATATACGCAGATTACGGTTCTTTTGTATGCTGTATATTTTTGAGTTACACAGAATGTTTTCACTGGATGTAACCTGTGCTTGTGTATTTACAGAACAAGCTTCAATTCGAACATCCAAGCTGACTCAAAAAAAGTCCTGGATCATGGAAGTTCCCAGTCCACAGATTGCCATATTTAAGAGGTTGGGCTATACACGGAGAACTGCATAGGGTAGTAATACATTGCATCTTTGCTTGAACCTTTGAAGTTCCAATTGCACAACATCCTTAGGGAGACTGTTTCACAGTCCAATAGTGAAGAATAAAGGACCGCTGAAGTTTGACAGTGAGGCATGTTTACTGCATACTGGTGCTGTCCAGCAAATATCATTGCTTTAAGCACGAAAAGCGGATCAGGGATCAATTGTGAATGTGAAAGATCTCTATTAAAACACAACTTATTAAGAGCTGACAAACGAGACCATCCGTCGCTGGTCCAAGTCATACCTGCTAATATTAGGAAACGGATCCCTACCACCACAAACAACTCTATCTAAAAGAGATAAATCTCTGGCAGAAGCAGGCATCCACACTGGAGGACAATATTCTAGTAAAGGAGGCCCAAATAACCTAAAACAGGTTGCACTGATTTTACAGACACTTTCATCAGATGTTTCTCAAAAGTAAGATGTGAGTCAAAAGTTACACCTAAAACAGTTAAAGCTTCAGACTCAATCAGCAGTCCCATCCACCTGTAAGGGAGGATGGGGTGTAAAATCTATACAAGTTCTGCCAATCAATAGTGTTTTTGTTTTACTGGAGTTATGCCTAATACCCCACTGACTACACCATTCACTTATCCGCTCCATGTTACAATTAAGACTATGGGCAGCCTCATTTCTTGTAAGTGGAGACTACTACATGCATAAGTGTTGCATCATCAGAATACCGAACAACCTTGTTTTCCAGGCCAACAACTACATCACTTGTATACACTAAAAAATAACAGTGGACCAAGAACACTACCCTGTGGAAATCAATATGTGGCCTCAAAAATGCTTACTTGCTATCTGAGGGCACAACTTGCCAGAAAGTCTACCCATTCATTCTTTCAAATGGTCCATTTTGTCCTCTAATAAAGTACAGTACAGGGAACTTTTATTTCAAGGTAGTCAAAAATGAATATTTTTAAAAATCATGACGCTCACAGAAAAGACTTCTGATGAACAACTTCTGAGTGTATTTATACACACATTTCTTACAGGTACTGCAGTAATACATGATAAACAACCAAGAAATTACGACTGAACCACATCTTACTGAAAGCAACAGTCCACAAATATGACCATATGTAAACTATAAATGAATTCTGCATTAAAGGATCTCTGTATCTGATCAGTTGCACTCAAAATACAATATAGTATAGTATTAAAAATCATTAAAATTATGGGATGCTTTAAAGAACTTGGCTAAGTAGAAGACAATATCATAGAGCATTAGCTACCATAGACCATCATTGCTGTCATAATTCATTAGCATTAACATTCTTTCAACATATTTTCAATTTGTGGGAACCACTCTGATAATACCTCACTGCTTTCTTCTATCTTTTGAACTTCTTGCTTCAAACCACATATAGTTATGTCCTCTTTTGTGATATGTTTTCAACTGCACTTCAGCCATGAATTTCAGCATTATAACAGTTTTGTAAAACATCCAACTTTCTTTGTAAGTGGTCATGTCCACACTGTGTAGGTATTTATCCAGACTGTTGATACAATTATTTTTCCTATTGCCCTTTCTATTTAGTATGTCACCAAGGTAACAAAACTATTCTACCTCCTTAAAGGCCTGTCCCTCCAAAACAACATAATCATCCTCCTCGTTCATTTCTTCAGTTTAAACTCTTCATATATACTGTACATATGGTGGGCATGAAAATCCTTACACTGTATGGACTTTGCTTTCCTGAGCATCTCTTCTGATACAACTTGTTGCATTCATCCATAACCCTTATCCAATTTATCCATCACCCCTTTCCCATCTGAAACTCCTCACTTTCTTTTCTGTCACTTCATCATAAATTGAATTAGTAAAATCAACTGGTAGTGGCAGAGATACAACACACCTCCATCATCCTAATTTCCAATATTTTGTATTCATGTTTCCAGAGTCTTATACTGTTATTTAGCTGCATTTTAAGAGACTTTATTTCTTATTTAAATTAGTCTGAGGATTAAAAATCAGCGACAAAAAGTTCAAAAGTTACAACACAAAATGCTAGGCCAATTAAAGAGACTTAAACACTGCTTAAAAAACACTCATTAGAAAGGAGAAATCTTATGAAGTGTATCTGTTTAACATAGAATACACTACTTTGAAAAAGTCCAATTACTTTAGTCTACTGAAAATATACTTTGATAAATTTCAGTAAAACCTCGCTAATCCGGACTAAATGGGGGGAGACCTTCTTTGGCTTTACTATTATTATTTCATAAAGGCTAGCCAAGAGTAGCAAATTTCAACCAATTTTTATAAATTTATGTAAGCTAATAAACAAGCTCTATCTTCTCAAAAGAATTACTGTATTCATTACTGAAGATTGTAATAAATGTTGGAAATATTTTGGAAATAAAATGGGCCTGGCATTTTTTTGTTTTACAAAAGTACAATAATATGCCAACCATAGCCTAGCATAGCTTATGTTTGCTGTAAATAGGTAGCTAAATTCATGCACGTATGCTAGCTAATAATCATGTCTGGTGTTACATAAACAAGTATTTATTACTAAAGAGTTATGAAATATGCCATTAAAGATTTATAAATAAACAGATAACAAATGCAAGCACAAAAATTTGTCAAAATAATACCCATTCAGTTGTTTGAATGCAAACAAAATGATCTTTATACTTTCTGGATTCTTTTAATAAGCTTTTCCATTTTTATTTTAATCATATTCTGTAGTAAGGAGCTTTTATTTATTTCCTTGTATAATACTTTTACGGAACTTCAATATTTAAGTTTATTTTATTCAATACCAAATTACCTAATATATGCTAAATAACAAAATCTAAAACAATAAGCCAATTTTATTAAAATACTCTCTAAAAAAAATGTAAATAAGATTTTCAAATAAGCTTACTGAAATATTTTTACATTTTTATTAAATATAAATTACTTTTTCACATGAAGTCAGTATTTTATACTTATTTCATTAAACATGACAAAACAACAAAACAATGAAAGATGTTTTTACACTAGCCTAGCCTAGAGATGTTTAACCTAAGGTGCAAACAAACTATTATTGTACTCACTAGACTAGTGTCACGTAACTATTGCACATTTAGTACTGTAAAGTCATATGTGCATTATCCAACTGAATAAAATTTTACCATTTTCTAATTACTTTCCTCCAGTAATGGCTCTGCTAAATCAACTGATAGGATGTCACCATCGTCCAAATACTTTTTTTATGAGCTGCTTTTTCATTTAATTTCCGTTGTATACAGTGCTTTCAAATAATTTCATTATATTTAATTTCCACTTGATTTTATACTTTACATGCTTATTTTGGTTATTAAAATATTTTTCAATATACTGTAAAGTGAATGATGTACACGTTTTTTTTTTAATAAACTTTTCAACTTTCACTCATTTCAAGTTTTACTTTTCCATGTATTTTAAAAGTTAGATTTTAGTATACTTTTTTGGATATGTTTATTTCACTACACAAAATTTGTAAACCAATTTCAAATCTCCACATTTTAAAAAATATCCAACAAAATCATCTTGTAATCAGAATTCTTTCTGGATCATCTAACATCAAATAAAAAGGGTCCCAATTAGTGAGGTTCAATTGTACATCTTAGAAAAGTTTAAAAATCTCAAATGATAAGAAAAAATATTCTGTCTGGACTATTTATCATGTTGCTGGATTATCATGATCTTGTTCCAGAGTAGGCTCTTAGTGTGCCTGATAAACAAAGCCTACACTGATCTTGAAACTATAATAAAAAGAATATAAATAACTTGAGTAAATAAAATCCATTGAAAAATCAGTCTATTAAAACAGTGCTGAGCATTAATTATTACAAAACAGTTTGACGAGATCACCAAGCTATATTTCTAGGCTCTTATAGGGTTTATAGACTTATAGGGCTTACCTAGATGTGAAAATTGGAGCATTATAAAGCTTAAGATGTTGGACATTTAGGGGAAGAAACCAAGGGGACAAACAACAAATATAAATAGTATAAATATTGATACATTCACAATGCTATGCGAAAAAGAACCATTAACAGCAAAACTTACTACCTTTTCCCAATCTAGAGCCCTAGCTCTTGCTAATACAACTTAGCTTTAAACTGATTTTCTTTTACTATCACCATTATTAATTATTTTAAAACATGTCACTGAGTTTTGCTCTGAATACCATACAACTAATGCAAATGATCTGTTCTCAAGGGTCAAAGGTTGAAGAATTTGGAAAAATGGGTGGGAAAAGATTAAAGGGAGTTAGTAAAATGCAGCAGGGGACAAAAGGGACAAAACAATGAACCTTTGGTGCTGCCTACAAAATTATACTTTGCTATACACTGCCAAAAGTACACCAACATTGCCACTACATGCAGTGAAACAAAATATATACTTCAGAATTAATAAACAAATATATAAATATACAGTATATTACCCACCATTTCGACCTTCATAAAACCACTGGTATCCTCCAGGATGAATTTCTTCCTTTTCCATTTCAATAGCAGAGAGAAGAGTAGGGTGATCCAAAAAGTCTGCTGGTATCTCCTGCCGACACATGGCGCAACGTTTGCTCTGGTTGGCTACACCCTGTCAGAGAAGGCATTGTTAAATAAATATCATGAAAAGTATTGGTGTCTGATGTCAATGTGCAATTTAAAAATAGTAAAGGTGTTTATATACAGCATCTTGCTGGACTTTCCATATTCATAATGCATATGCTTATGAGTTTTATTCACAGACCAATCCAAAGATTTTTAATTACTACACTAACTGTTCATTTTGTTTATCTCAACCTATGCTTCATGCTGCTAAGTGAATTAGTGATGATAAGAGGCGAGAGAGAGAGAGAGAGAGAGAGAGACAGATTACCTGATGATCAATTCCATCCCTCCAGGAATGGGGGGGATTACCCCAGCAAGTCCCTCTCCTGTGTGGACTTGCATACTACTAAATGCTGTTACTAAAAGCAATAATGTTGGATTTGGCTACAGGACTGAATGCATGGTACCACATTCAGTTAGAATTTTGCCCTAGATTAGGGTCGCTGAATGACCAAAGGTATTACATCTTAGTTCAATCCAGTAGAATATCCAAGAACTTTTACACTTGAATATATGTGAGAGCTGATTTATAACAACTGAGATACAGTGAGGCAGCAATTTCATAGGTTATAGGCCATGAGCACAAAAGATGTACAAGCAATCTCTCCTGGGTTATGATACATAGTAGGTTGATGCAGAGAGCATATGACACCATTCTACGACTGTGGTGGAATTGAAGGACAAATATTTCCACTTTTAATCAGTGTGTTGGTAAATTTGGAACCAAGCACTCTTTGCTTTTGTAGATGTAAAGAATCTTATAGCATTCATGCCTAAGATGGATGTTACTTAGTGTCAATGCCTTCAGTCTAGCACAGTATACAAGCCATTCTTATCCAACAACTCTGTGAAATTGTATAGCACATTGTCCATCATACCTATCCAATCACAGTTGGGTGTGAGGACCATACTGAGGAGCAGAAGTCTATGACTGGTCTATGCAAGATCATCCACGGCATGCACAGTATCCATACCAACTGTTTATGGCAGTTTGCTATGATCCTGTCAAGATGGGTAGAGCATGTTAGAGCTTGTTTAGTTGTTAGAAATGATGACTCCCAGATCTTTGACTTAGTGTTTAATGATGGTGGCATTTCTATCTGGGTCAAAATAATAAAAATCTGATGTGCTTTGTTGGTATGTGTCCAAGGACAGACTATATCACAAAGTTCATCTTGAGGATGTCCAAATGTCCATATTTTAAATGATTCTTGCAAATATATATATATATATATATATATATATATATATATATATATATATATATATATATATAAATACTATATATATATATATATATATATAATATATACTTTGCATGATGTTATGTGTACTATTCATCATAACATAGAGAAAAGGATAAACTCCTTGTGGGACACCTGATATAACCTGAGTTGGTTTGGGTAATACTCCGTTAGCTTAAACCTGAAACATGCAATTTCATAAAATGTATAGACCAGTTCCTACAGGTCTACCTATCTTTTTTTTTCTTTGAGCAAATTGCACAGGATGGAGCTATCAACTTTGTCTAAAGCTGCCTGAGTAAGTCAAGATAAATACATGTAAATTTCACTGGCCTATTCTAGGATCTGACTATTGACTTGACCTCCCCTACATGAAGCCAAGTAGAGAAAGGACTGGTATCAAGTTAGATGTTTGATGAATCCTCTCTTTAAGATATTCTCAAAGATGGTGGGATGTTAGTTTGATGTAAGACAGTATGATGTTGGGAGATCACTAAAGGTATTCTGCTTTAGTACAGGAAAAGTGATTGCAATGTTGAAGACAACAGCAATGCTGCAAAGTGGTCTGGTCGGGCTGCAGATTTAATTCTAAGACTGTCAACCTCCTTTCCAGTAATACTGTCCAGGAGGCCAATATTTTGTAGCCACTTTGGTCACAGAACTCAGGTGTAGTTGAATATACAGATTAATAATATACTCTGATAGACATTAATAAATCTATTCTGGTGATTTGAAAAATGGTATTTTCATAATAAAATTAAGTTTCATTTAAACTACCAAGTAATTACATAGCTATACTTTCCACTCGCATGCCAGTTAAAAATTTGAAGTTTGCGATAGCGATTCATTTATTTATAGTGTAGGTAACTACCACGCCCTCTATAGGGGAACAATAGGTACAACGTTAACAGTGATCGTCACTACTTTTGTGCTTTATGTCCATCAGAGGGGAGGGAGGGAGGGCTCTGATCTTGTAATTACTTGGTAAGTATTATATGAACTTAATTTTATTATGAAAATACCATTTTCATATAAGGAACTTACCAAGTAATTACATAGCTGAATCCCACATTGATAGGAGGCGAGATAAATGGACATATTTCATTCCAAAAACAATCAGATAAGAAGATGAATTTGCAACATAAAAATCTGTTAGCATTGATAAAATGCTTGTTGTAACCTTACCTGGTAAGACAGCCACAGTAGATGATTACAGCCTTGGTCTGTGCTCATCTTGACCTGTAGCGACTTAGTGGAATGGACGTGATAAGTCCCTACTTTTGAGAGGGGGTCTTAGAGTGAAGGAGACTACAGACACCATAAAGCAAACCAACTGCCCCGGGCGCAGTATCCAAATACAATAGACCAATAAAAAATAGTTACCAACACCCACAACAATACAGATTAAAACCATCATACCACTACCACAGACTAGTGGGCACTCCAGGTATAAGTACCCCCAGGATCCCCAAAATAAACTTGACACCCAAAATTTCAAGGCAAAGGTGTTATGGATAGGAAGGGTTGCTCCCTATGCTTCCTCCCCCAATACTGAGCCAGCCACCAATAACGGACCTAAGGAACTGGAATTTTCGTACATCACTTCAATTTCTTTAAGGGCGAGGCAAAAACGGAATTGCATTTCCAGTATGTCAGCTGGAGGATAGTCGAGAACAACACACTACTGTATGCCTAAAGGTCGTGTGCTTTCACCTTAAAAGAAGGTAGGACATCATCTTCTATTTGAGAGTGTGCCTTGATGATCAGACTTCTAAGAAAAAATGACAGAGCATTCTCAGACAACGGTTTTGGAGGGTTCTTGACGGGACACCAAAGGTTACTGGCAGGGTCTCTAATTCTCTTTGTCCTGTCTAAATAATACCTCAGTGCCCTCAATGGGCAAAGGACCCTTTCCTCCTCCTCTGGTCCTAGAATGTCCATAAGGTTTTTAACAGAGAACGCGCGTGGCCAGGGATTAGGCGGGGACTCATTCTTAGCAAGGAAGACAAGTACAAAGGTGCATAAAACATCTCCCTTCGAGAAACCAACGCGCTTGTCTATAGCCTGCAACTCGCTTACTCTTTAGGCGGTTGCCAAGGCAACAAGAAAAAAAAGTCTTTTTAGTTAAATTCTTGAATGAAATGTACAGAGAGGTTCGAAAGTAGCACCTGTTAACCATTTAAGTACACCATCCAGGTTCCATGACTTATTGGAGGCCAAGCTTGAAGACAGTCAACAGCATGGCTCATTTATAATAGCCCGATGGAAGGTCCTTTGAAGTCCCTGAAGAGAGAAGAAAGTCGCCTATTTGGCTTACAGTGGTTTTAGTAGATGAGATGTTATTGCTGCTGCACCCCCTGCTGGAAGATAGCCCACTTGGCCTGGTAGACTTGGCTGGGAGACTTATGTCTACATCTAGAAATAGCTTCCGACACTTGCTTTGAAAAGCCCTTCGCTCTGACGAGTATCCGGATAGTTTGAAGCCTGTCAGAGCTAGAGCGGATAGTCCTTCATGGGACTTCCAAAGATGAGGCTGTTTGAGAAGATGTGGACTTTGAGGCAGTAACCTTGTGAAGTCCACAAGAAGCTTGAGAAGGTCAGGGAATCAGGGAACCATTCTTCTAGAGGCCAAAAGGGCGCTATCAGGGTCATCGGTGCATTTCTGTGACTCCTCTATTTGTTGAAAACTGGCCCCTCACCATGTTGAATGGCGGAAAGGCATAGAGGTCCAGGTTCGACCAGTCTGTCAGCATTGCGTCTGTTGCCCATGCCTGAGGATCCGTGACTGGTGAACAAAATAGAGGAAGACGGTCATTCTTTGATGCAGCAAACAGGTTCACTGTCGGCCTGCCCAACAACTTCCAGAGGCTGTCGCAGACACTGGTGTGAGGGTCATCATTCCGTGGATGAATCTAGTGATAAGTCTGACCTGATTCTGATCTGCCCAAATTAGCAGCTTCTTCGCTGTCTGACAAAGGAAGAACATGTGGGTTCCGCCCTGATTCTTGATACAGGAGAGAGCTGCGGTGTGGTCAGAATGTACCAACATTGTTCTGTTTGCTACTGCTTTCATATAATGCTTCAGGCTGAGGTGATGGCAGATAACTCCTTGGCCTTTACATGGAGCTTCCTTTGATTCAGAGACCAAATGCGGAACTTCCAGTGTCCAAGAAAGCTCCCACTGGTCTGAGGCACGTCACTGTGTCCGGTTACTGTCTTCTGTTCCAGCTTGCACGCAGAAAGAACTGAAGGGGCTCTTATGAAGTCTTCCTAGCTTCACAAACAGTTCTATGGATGAAAGGGTTCCCAGCAGACTCATCCATTGATTCACTGAGCAAACTGGAAAGAAAAAAGGTCCTGTACTGACTGAAGGGAGAACTCTATCTCTTTGTGGAGGAAAAAGCCGAAAACTCAGAGAGTTGATCCTCATCCCCAAATAGAGAATCTCCTGAGTTGGGGCTAGTTAGGACTTCCCTTGATTTAGTAAAAGTCTGAGTTCCTATGTAAGAAGAAGGGTAGTCCGCAGATCCTTTGTGCACTGTTCCTAAGACTGGGAGTGGAGGAACCAGTTGTCTAGGTATGGACTGATGTTGATACCTAAGAGGTGAAGCCATCTCGCAAAGGGTGACAGGACTCGCATAAATACCTGTGGGGCAGTGGAGAGACCGAAACAAAATGCTCAAAACTGGAAGACTTTGCCCCCGAAGACAAATCTCAGGTATTTCCTGGACTCCGGATGTACTGGGCATTGAAATCGGCGTCCTGTATGTCAGTGTTATCATCCAGTCACCCTGTTGGATGGAGGGATAACGCGGCTGTCTCCATTTTGAACTTCATCTTCTCTATGAAGAAGTTCAAAGCACTGACGTCGAGGTCAGGTCTCCATTGCCCCAATGACTTCGGGACCATGAACAAGCAGTTGTAAAATCCTCTTGAAGTTCTATCCTCCAATACCTCTACGATCTCCTTCCTTGGGAGGAAGACACTTCCTCCGAGAGAGCCATGAACTACCGGGCCCTCCCAGTAATGCTGTCAATGCGATTGGCAATTCACGAGGAGGGTACTCTCTGAACAGCCAAAGCAACCTCTTTGAAATTTTGTCGTCCAAGGCTCCGTCTCTTGTACTCCACCTCTGCCAGAAGGAGAAGTCTAGCTCCATGGGTGCGTAAAAGGATAGAGGAGTCACTTTTTGGCTGAAGTCCTCTTGACGGACTCGGGGGAGAAACGCACCTTGGAGTGGGGTCTTAAGAAAACCTGTCTGCCTCCACGAAAGGGGTGTTGCTGCAGAGGGGAGACAGACTTGGTAGAAAAGGCAGAAAGTTTCTTGGAGTGCTTTGAAGATTGTGCAAGGTCTTGGGTTGATTTTTTCTGCAAATCAATGGCAATCTCTTTCACCGCTGATTAAGGGAACAAATACTGCGTATCCAAGGGAGAATATAAAAGCACAGACTTCTGAATCAATGTCCCTCCTCTTGTGGTGAAGGAGCACCACAACTCCCTCTTCTTCAAAACTCCTGTGGTGAAAAGACCCGCAACTTTTAAGGAGCCATTCCTCACTGTCTTATCCCCACAGGATAAAATGCCAAGCTGATCCGCAGCCAAGTCAGGCGCTAAAACAGCGTGATCTTCTATTTTCCTGGTGAGAGCTCCTATCGACCAGCCCAGAAGGTTGAAGACTTCCAGTACTTTAAACAAGTGCTTCTGGTGATCAAACTGAAGAAGATAAACTTTTTAGAAAAGCTATAGTCTATCAAAAAAGCTGAGAGCACCTCCCAAGAAAGGAGCTGAGTCTGTCAATCTAGCAGGAGGAAAGGAAAAAGCTGACCTTCCCTTGTTCCCTCTTAACAGACAGCAATCTTCTACCTCTCTAAACCTGAGAACCAAGGTCAGCAGTAGAATCTGCTGGGTTTCTCACAAGGAAGGAAGTTAAGGCAACTGGTTGGAGGTGAGAGGAAGGTTGCACTCATCAGGGAAGCATAAGAGGAGGATGGTCTGGCTTCTCTATAGCGATGAGCTGAGTCTATAGTCAGAGATATCGAATAGAGAGATCTTGGCTGTCAATCTAGCAGGAGGAAAGGAAAAAGCGGCCTTCCCTTGTTCCCTCTTAACGGACAACCAATCTTCTACCTCTCTAAATGCCTTTCTCGCACACTAAGAGAGCACCATCTGAGGTAGGCGCGAAGTAGAATCTGCTGGGTTTCTCACAAGGAATGTGGAAGCGGGTTATATTGGAGCAGCTGGTTGGAAGTGAGAGGGAAAGGTTGCCAAAACATATCTCATCAGGGAAGCATAAGCTATAGGAGGATGGTCTGGTACTACTATTTCCTCCTCTGAAGAAACAGGAGATACAGGAGATAAAGTAAGGTCTTGAGAAGGCTTATGTGAAGGGGGAGCCTTATGCAGAAGGCCCAAAACATCTTCCAACTGCTTCTTGATATGCACAAAAGAAGGATCTTCAGGCACGTGAGCGGGAGACAATGACGAAGGTGTGCACTCAGTGGAAGTCGGGTGGACAGTTGGCGCCGAGCACTGACAGGGCCGAGCTGGCTTTAGGCAGGTGCTCGGAGGCCAGCAGGTGCTCTGGAGGTCGAGCAGCTCGACGACTGGGGGCGGTCTGGCGGCACTCTGGATATACAGACCACCCCACAAGGCGTTTATGAGCTGAGTGATGAAGTTCAACATGCGAACGCTTGGAAGAAGGGCGAATGGGACTGTGCCACGTACTGCAACCTGGTTGCAGACTAACAGAATGGTCTTTAGCACGCTTTGGAGAAAAAAGAGGTGTCTCTATCATGACGTCTCTTCAAGGGACGAGATTCACCTGGGAAGCACCAAAAATGCCTCTTATTAGCACTATAGTCACTATCGGAGTCAGATGATGACTGGTGGGGCCTCACTGTGGCGCCTTTCCAACGGATGTCAGAATTACAAAGCACTGAGTCGGATGAGTGGGTGACTGCCCGTGGGCAAACCCTGCTAACCTCCTTTGGACCTCCGGTATGTCTGCTCCCAGGTTCAAGCCCTTCATTGGCTTAGTCGGTTAAGCTTCAGACTGTCCTTTCGATGGGCGGGTTCAATCCCCAGCCGGCTGATGAAGAAGTTAGGAATGTATTTCTGGTGACAAAATTCATTTCTCGCTATAATGATTCCGGATTCACAATAAGCTGTGGTCCCGTTGCTAAGTAACCAGTGGTTCTTAGCCACGTAAATAAGTCTAATCCTTGGACCCAGCCCTAGGAGAGCTGTTAATCAGCTCAGTGGTCTGGTAAACTAAGGTATACTTAACTTTAAGCTCCCAGGTTCAGGAGTGTGACAGTGACCATCTGGGAGCGCCAGCAGGACTGACAACAACCTTCTCCACGGGCACTGACACTTGTTTAACACTCTGCACTTCCTCCATAAGGACTTTAAGCAATTCACCCAAATTAGACACAGTATTAACTATGAGACCGAATTTATGATCGACCCTACTCTCGAGGCTGGCTACAGTACCGGAATCAGAAGCATGGGAGCCAGGAATAATTTTGATGGAGAATTATTGGGAGGAATAAGGATGGGGGATAAAGCAAGGGCAGGAGAAGGAATGTTACGGTCAATGAGCTGGATGTGAGTGACAGACTCTGCACTTTGAGCTCTACCCTTGTGCTAATAGCTGCCTTCCTTTTCCTATCTCTAACTTACCCAAACAAGACCTGAGAACCTTCCATTTCTTCTCATCCCATCCAACACATTCATCACAAGTGAGATCTATTGAATGCTCAACCTCTACATTTTGCACAGATCGTATGACTATTGTAGATTGCTTTGCAACTCTCTACAGCCTAACACTTGATGAAATGGAATCAGACATGTAAATAAACTGTGAAAAACCACTAGGTAAGCTGAAAAAGCTACCAAAATGATGGGTACTTCACCGAATCCTCGGGAAGCGAAGAAAAAACCTCAATTCGCTTAACCGACATTCAATGTTGATAGTAAAGCTGGCAGAAAAAGTAGTGACGATCGCTGTTAACGTTGTACCTACTGTTTATTCCCCGATGAGGGCAGGTAGTTACCTGCTATAATAAATGAATAGCTACAAAAACTAAAATTTTTAACTGCTAAGGGAGTGGAAAGTATAGCTATGTAATTACTTGGTAAGTTACATATATGAAAAGAATCAATTTCCTTTGTGAAGGCCAATTTCACTCCTCACATTTTGATGTTTGTGTGCATGAGAAAAGAACTTTGTGTTGTTTCATCCATTCTCTAGTGCCATATTTTCCTCACCTTGGTTTTTGTACTTGAGATGATTTATAGATTTTGTTATATCTACATTATTTCTACAGATTCAGCTTCAGTTTGGTTGTGTTGACCTTAAAATTTTCAGTTACCTTTGCACAATCAAAATAAGACTGTCTGATCTCACAGAATTTTGTAGGTTTTACTGCCTGGCAGATTCTTACATCTCGGTTAGAATTTGTATAATGCTTCATACACTTCGATGTAGTAATTTAAAGGGTTTCAGTGTTCCACTTGTTTCTTGGCAATTCATCCCAAGGCTCATCTGGTACCTGTTAGGATGGGTTGGCCAAGTAGGAGAAAGGGAGGTGGGATTTGAAGGGTGCCTAGTAAGGGGGTAGAGAGTGAGCAGAAATTTGAGTCATATGTCACCAGGTAGGAGAACACTGGGCTGGGAATTGATACATGAGATAATGGTGTTGATAGTGAAGGTAAGTGTTTGTATTGGCCTCATCAAAGGACAAGGTCTAGTAAATAAATAAATGAATAAGTAAATAAATTATACAACCACAGTCATGGCCTTCATGGCATCTTTCAAATTATACCACTCATGTTTTTCCCATGCCCTCTCTTCCACAAATCCCCAACCTCCTTCTCAGTTCTCATTCAGTCTGGGTCTTCCAACTATGTATTCTGATACTTACCGCACCCCAGCTGACACTATCATGTACTATTCTTCCAGGGGTTGTGCGATGGACATGTCCAAACAATCTCCATCTCCCTGTCATTATTATCTAATCTACATATTGCACTCCTGTGATTTCTCTAATGGTATCATTCCAAACTACCCTGCCATCTAATATTCTCCTTGAAGCTTTACTTCTCAAGTTGAGAAATCTTTTAGATATACTGCAGTGCCACTATCATACCTTGAGTCATGTCCATTTACAGACCATGTTAGACTTTTGCATAATCTTACTTTTGTATGCAGTGTCAATCTTTTTGATTTCCAACTCTTATTCAGGAATACATTTTTACATCTTTCACTAAACTCCAGTTCAAGATACCCACTCTTGATATTATTTTTCCTAACCATTTGAAAGATTGAACTTTAATCCTTACTCCATCTCATGTTATTTCATGCATGTGTGCATACCCTGTCCTCATCACTTTCTTTTTTTCTTAAATTTATTATAAGTTCCATCTCTCTAGATATATGATGTATTCTATTAAGCAAGTTTTGTAAATCTTGTGATGTTTTCATCTGCATATTTTAAATGTCAAGTTTCTATTGTTACCCCAACCTAAATCTCTTCCATCTCTAAACACTTTTTTCACTATAAAATAACATTCCCCTGTACAATGTCACAATTTACTGCATATTCACCTGACAAAACAAATCTACATTTAGTCTGCACCAACTGTACCTTGTTCATGGATACCAGTTAGCTTTATTTATTGTGGATGATGTAGTGACACAAAACCTTCCATAAAACTGGTTTGTGGACAGCATCATATACTTTCCCATAATCAACAAATGCCATCAGAAGAGGATTTTTAAATTCTATTCACTTGTTCACAATGTCTTAATATAAATAAAAATATTGATCAAAGCAACCCATACCTTCTCCAAAGTCCGCTTGTTCATCTTGAAGCTTCTGATCAATTTCTTATTCCAGCCTAATGAGAATATGCACAGTACTAAATATTTTCACTACAAACAATTTGAGTACAATGCCTCTATAGTTACCACATTCAGTCAGGTCACATTTCTTTGTTAACTTGGTCATGATTTCCAATTCCCAATCATCAAGCTTTGTTTCCACATTCGATATTCAGCTAGCACTTCTGGTATATCAATCAAACTATCCACCTCATCTTTTATTCATAGGTCCATAAAAGTTTGCTATATGTATTTTTTGGTTCAGTCACATTACTTGGGGGGAGCAACTGATTAAACTTAAACATATGATTGTTAAATATAATATAATCTACTATAAGAACATAGAAAATATGCACCACAAACTGTAAATAACAAGGAAACCTCATTCAGTGCTAATTGTGCCATCATTTATTGTCTGTGGTTACAGTAGTATGGTTATATATATATATATATATATATATATATATATATATATATATATATATATATATATATATATATATATATATATATATATATATATATATATATATATATATATATATATATATATATATATATATATATATATTATATATATATATATATATATATATATATATATATATATATATATATATATATATATATATATATATATATATATATATATATATATATATATATATATATATATATATATATATATATATATATATATATATATATGTGCACTGCTTGTAGTGATGATGCAGTTACTTGTTCATGAACAGTAGTTCAGATATGTTACCCTATTGTGATGAAGGTCCTGTGTTAAATCAAAACTTTTTTCAGACACTGTAAATGTATACTTCTTATTTCTAAGGATTCTATAAGCTTCTCCAAGTTATGTTATAGGTTAGCCAGGTTAGGCTAAGAATTTTGGGTAGCCTAGCCCTAGGCTGGGCTATTAAATACAGTATTTCCATAAATACATTTTTAATGTATCTGACCTATTAATGCAGTTACTATACATACAAATAAATATACGTTGAACATCAATCCTCTCTTTTGGCTACTGTATTTCTTTTATAATTTAATGTCTTTAATTAGGGTAATCCTTACATATTATTAATTCATTTATACCTAATCAGTTTGACTATCTTGTTTAAATTTCATAATTTCCACATAAGCAGTTTTCTATAATAGCTAGTACTTCATAAAAGTTGATTTCTATCTTGAGGTCTACATGACAAATAACACTAAGAGCATAAAAAAATGACACTTGCCTTTACACACAAAAAGCAGAAAATGTGAGAGCATGGCAGACGAACAGGATGCACACACTTCTGAAGGCAAACAGCACATTCTAGTTCCTCTTCCTCTTCTATCTTGGGTTGCGACTGCTGTGTTTTTGTCGTCTCTGTTGCATCTACAAAACCAAATGGAGAAAATTTAGAGGATAAATTATAAGTAAAAGTTGCTACATGACAACATAACTAGCCAAGTAAGCCAAACTCATAAAAAACTCTTGATTAAAAAATGGTGTGCTTCATATATACATCTGTCAATTACATACAAACACAATTAAAAAAAACCCATACGGCATGCCATAAAATCAAACAAAATTAAAATATCCAAGTTAGCGCCATTAGATGCAACTGATGATGATGACCTAAATCTAAGTTCAAACTTGGTCAATTTTTCTTTTTTTTCTCCTTGGACCGTGGTGCAACTGAAGACCAAGAGGATTAAAACTGAAAGGTCTTCCAGTAAGGTAGATAGATATCGTCCAATACAAAAATCAACCCTTGCAGGTAATGAGCTATCTCCATTTACAACATACTTTAAACAAAACTTCAAAGTTATCCATGCATAACCCTGGTCCAAAGTCAAGCAGACAACTTCATTCAGTCATAGGTGTGACACATTTAGCTAACATATTATTGTACCATATTTAAAAAGATCTTGAATCTTCCATCATGCATTGATGGGTTGGGTTTTCACCACAAACTTAGGAACAAATGAGAGATCTCAAACCACTGTGACACACCAAGTTAGAGAGACTGAAGTTAGCTTACTCTATTCACTAATACTAAGGTTAGCAGGAACACTGTCTTGGACATCGTGACATCCCAATCCACAGTCTGCCTCAGGGGCACATACAGCTTTAGAAACTACATTGCTGGCAGTCCCATCCCACTTCAAAGGCCTAAGGCTGTGACAGAAGACATGAAGGAAGTCTCTGTTTTTAAGCATCTCTGCCTGTAAACCAGCCAGTTGTCAAGAATATGCAAAAGCATATCCTGTGTAAGAAGGAGCACCCTGACACTGAGGTAAAGACCTGAGGGGCTGTTGCCTGTCCAAAGTACTAGACTTTGAATTAGCGGATAGTCCCTTCACAGACAAAACTAAGGCACCCCAAAGGGATTGATAGATGGACATCTGATAATACACAACCCCCTTTTCCATTGAAAGCTTCATGTTGCCATCTTTAATAGAATCCATCATGGAACAAGTTGTTTCCCTCTTGAGGCAAGTCTGGGGCATAAAACTTGTTTAACGAAGAGAGGTCCCCAAGAGAGTTAAATGTAATAGGTTGGGGACAGGTTGTCTATGATTTAGCATGAATTCTTTTTCAACATCGCCCTCACCTCTACCAACACAGACTAGCTTTGAGAGAATTAATGAATGATGAACTGTCTGCTTTACAGCCACGCTCTTGAGCACTTAAAGCCATTTACGAATTAAGACAAGAACTGCTGATGTGATAACAGCTCGGCGGGGAAGGTTAGGTTACATCCTGGGTAGAATGCACAGCACAGGGTCACAAATTACTTAAGGGGATCCAAAGGGGTTAAATTCCCCAGCCAGCTGCACCCAAGGTTAGGTTGGGTAAAGGTAAGTCTGATTGGTAGAACTACAGTATAGTATAACTCCGCACAGCTTATTACCTTGGAAATTGAGTTTTTCTATAGTATTTTTGTTGCTTATCAAGAATTTACTGTTATTTTTTGGTAGTCGATTGTAATTAACCTGTAATTAACCTCAGAACTGATATGTTATTGTATGCTGGCCATCCTGGAATGCTATAGTGCATGTGCAGTGTTATAAGGGAACTTTTGGTGAAAAGTAGAGTTCCCTTCACAGGAGGGTGGAGCCCCCAGCTAAGTCACACAGCCTACTAGGTTAGGTTAGGGTATGTTATGTTAGTCTAATTCCTTTTATAATAGGCTTAGCCAATCCCTTCTTGAACATATGGGTCCTATATGCCTTGTGTATACACGGAACCATCCAGGGTGGCCATCATAACAATTACATGTCTCTTCTCTCTCCCTGTGTTTAACCCCATCCAAAACCCCAGTTCCTATTGGGTCCCCAATAGAGATGTGAAGTTAATAAGAACTGACCGCCAATAAACAACACCACCTCCTTCATCAGCAGTACTAAAAGTATGGGAAACTCAAAATTTCCAAGGTCATAAGCTGTGTGGAATTGTTCTATAGTTTTACCATCTCTGGTTAGATCACAAAACCTCTGAAATGCATACTGGCCTAGGCCTACAATGGTACTGACCCCTCACGCTGCAGTCACTCCTACATCCCTATATTCCATGTTAGTGTTCCTATTCCACCACCCAAAATCACCAGCTCACACCAAAAGTTAGTCCTCATTAGCCTATTGTTAAACATTGAGGGAACACTAGGCTAGTTTACGTTATTTCTGAGTATTAGCTCCACACAGACTGTCTGCAATGGTTCCGTGAAATAAAAGAGACATTAGGGAGCCATATGTTCAAGAAGGGATTGGCTAGGGAAATCTACCATAAAGGGAACCATACTAACCTAACGTACCCTAACCTAACCTAATAGGATAGGTTGTGTTACTTAGCCGAGGGACTCTGCCTCCTGGAGCCCCCAGTGAAGGAAACTCCACTTTTTACCAAAAGTTCCCGTATAGGCTAACACTGTGCACGCACAATGGCAAAAATATAATCAGTTGAGGTTAATTACAGGATAAGTACTGTCGAGCGACAAAAAATAAGGGTAAACTCACGATCAGCAACCAAAACTTGGTATTTCTAGGTAATAAATACACAGCGAGTATTTAGCGAGAAATGGCAGTTTCTTATAGTATTTTGGTTGCTTATTTACAATTCAACATTTTTTTTTGGCAGTCGGCTGTAATTAACCTGTAATTGTCCCTGAAGTCCATCCAACAAGGGGTTTCCTTACGATCTTCACAAGGCGAACGCGGCTCGTCTGTTTAGAATGGTTCATATCCCATCCGGCAAGTGCAGTACCTTGGAAACTGGTTTTTTCAACACTTTTAGGGATTCTGACACTGGTGGTGCATTTGTTTGTTGTCGGCCAAATGAAATGTCCCTTCGCCGTGTTTAGTACTGGCCTGGGGGGGTGGGGGAGTTACCCATACGTTAACAAGTTATTGCACTTGCCAGACGGGATATGAACCGTTCGAAGCGACATACCAGTGCTCTGTCTCGTGAAGATTGCATATGGAAACCCCGGATTCCCATCAGGGTCCCCCTTACCGTAGGGTAGAGTTCAAAGGTAAATTGTAAGTTAATTACAACCGACCGCCAAAAACTACCGTTAAATTGTTAATAAGCATCCAACATATACTATAAGAAACTGCCATTTCTCGCTAAATACCCGCCGTGTCCCTATAACTTATTTCTACCCAAAACTAATAAAAATGGTCAACTTCCAGAACTTAGTTCTACCGAAAAATAGACTTCGTCTGGCATCAGCAGTTTTGACTTCCACTAAACAGCCTGCAGCCCTACTGCAACAATACTACTGTACTGTAGCCCATCTGACAGCCTACCGTTGGGTAGGCCTACTGTAGAGGCCTAGGCCAAACGACAAATGTGCTAAGCTAGAAGTGTTTGTCAAATTGCCAAGTGAACCAAAGGGGCCTTCCAAATTTACACGGGGACATGATACAAACTATTCCATGGTATACTGGTCACTCGCTGTTTCTTTATAAAAAAAAATTTATGTATTCGCCTTTCGGCAACAAACTATCAGTTACAATACCTTCGTGTCTTCCGTTTATCCTTCAGAATCTCCGTAGTAGACTCTTCTTTATTCGAAGCCTCTGCCATGACTGAAGTCACAACGTTTCGGAGTTTCAGTCACACGCCAACATTGGCCATAAAAATGGAAAGTCAATCGTTCATTGCTAGGTGATGGCTGCAACTTGGTTCCCTTTTGTCTGTTTATTTGTCTCCTGTTGGGACTTGACTTAGTACAGTGGGCGCATTCGATTGTCTGCAGTTTGGAAGTTGGCTCAATATAGCATTGTGTGCTGCGCAATGTCATTATCGCCTCGTCCTTTCTCTCCCATGAACAGTGCATCTAAAATATTTTGTGATTGGATCATTATTTTGTAAAGCTAAAGATTTATATTTTCTGAAAGTTTCAATGGACTTAGTTAATAGTTTGGGACCGAAGTTAAAATTTAGTTGCGCTATCTTCAAATTCATTCAACCCGAAAACCTCCTCAAAAGCTG
The DNA here is from genome assembly GCF_040412425.1 of Macrobrachium rosenbergii. Taxonomy (NCBI): domain Eukaryota; kingdom Metazoa; phylum Arthropoda; class Malacostraca; order Decapoda; family Palaemonidae; genus Macrobrachium; species Macrobrachium rosenbergii. The sequence goes on from NC_089796.1 coordinate 23,351,904, forward strand.
CCCAATTGTTTCATTCCTATCGAATTCATTAATTTGTATAGCTTGCATGTTTAGATTCTCCGTTCATAACTAATAATCTGAACGAAAACATTTGTTGTTTCACGAAAACTATTACAATAGCTGATTCGCTTTCAACACTACTTTTAATTGGGATACGAATAAAACTGTCCTTTACTATTATTACCTTAGCATTGATGCTTTGATCATGTTGCTGATCAGTTAACAGCATAGCTGTGTAAATTTCTCTAATTTTTTCACCAATAAAACGTTCACAGCAAAACACTGTAGCTCCAGAGAAAAAATTAAGGCAACAATGAATACCACAGTCATCCCTTCATGACTGAAGCAAGAATGAAATCCTACTACAAAAAATAGATAAATATATAAATGAATGAATAACGCCCATAGGTTAAGCACATTTACTTCATCAACATCACATAAATATGCACACAATGTAAACTGAATTATATATATATATACCTCCATCATGTGTACACTCTTGAACTTACCAGTCGGTGAAAGGGCGACAAATCGCGCCTCTCTTTCCTTGGGTTTCTCTTTTCGGATGAACAATAATCACGTCATATATTTTACCTGTCTTTATTTCAGATTCTTTGCGCACCTCATCTTATGCATCACTGCACGGCCTTTCTGCCGATATGTATATCTACCTTTTATGTGCCATGTAACAAATGTACGTATTTTTATGCTTGCCAGACAACACAAATTCTGTATGGACGCAGCGGGGGGCCTTTGGTCGCCCGCTACCTTTCTGTCCGCTTTTTGTCTTATAAACACCTGTCGAGAATAATAAAGGTCCCCCACCAAAATCACTTTCATGCATCATAATAAAGTCTTCATGTAACCTAACCATCTCACAGACTCATCAACATGATTACAGGCTGCTCTAGGAGCAAAGAGCCCGTGCTAACAAAGCCACTAAATCAAACAACAACAATAATAAAGGATCAGTCTTTCACTCCTGACTTTTCTTGAAGCCTCACACTGGTGACCCCGGGGCCCGGGTCAGGGACAGGTAGCGCGGTTTTGGCCCAGCCATTAACAGGCTAACTATGGCCGCACCCTACCATCAGAAAGCCTTTAGCGGACTAACTACGGCGTAAAGTTTAGGCCTCTGATAGCACCCTATCTGGCGGAAACCGCGCCATTAACGGATTAAATACGGCGCATTTTCCCGCGTTTTGGTGCGTGAGAAGTCAAGATGTCAGAAGTAGAACCTGGACATGGATGCCTTGGTCGACGACGCCCAGAAACTATACGAGTCCACCAAGGCCCCGACACACGCCGCCACCCTGAGTGCCTGCAACCTGCTAGGTCCGAGTTCGAGTCTCCGGCCGGCTAATGAAGAATTGGAGGAATTCATTTCTGGTGATAGAAATTCATTTCTCGGTATATAATGTGGTTTGGATTCCACAATAAGCTGTAGGTCCCGTTGCCAGGTAACCAATTGGTTCTTAGCCACATAAAATAAGTCTAATCCTTCGGGCCAGCCCTAGAAGAGCTGTTAATCAGCTCAGTGGTCTGGTAAAACTAATATATACTTTTTTGTTGGAGGAAGACGGCGACGACGACGGAGACATCAATGCCGTTTATAAGAAGAGACCACCATTCAGAAAGTACAAGACATGGCCAAACCTGGCATGGTGTTTCTACCATAGAAAGTTCGGGACCAACGCCAGAACCTGCAGGCCTCCGTGTTCTTTTACAAAAAACGACAAAGGTGGCCACAAGTAACAGCTGTGGCCACGAAATCCAACTCCCCCCGCCCAGCAGGGTTTTTCACCACAGACGAGATCTCCAAACGCCACCTGCTGGTGGATACGGGGGCAATGCAGTCAGTTTTCCTGCCACCCAGGGAAGGTTTAAAAAAAATACCTGACTCACTACCCTCCCTCATAGCAGCAAACGGAACTCCCATCCGCACTTGTGGCACAACGACCGGGGCTATCTCAATCCTGGGGCGCATTTACCACTGGCCTTTCGTCATATCGGATGTTAAGTTCCCTCTGCTGGGTGTGGATTTCCTAGGGCACCACGGACTTATAGTCGGCGTCGCCAGACAACGCCTCCTCGATACAGGGATATGCCATTCCCGTCAGCTCTCCACCAGACCCAGGATGCCCTCCATCTGCTCTGCAGCCCCCAACAGCTACATGTCCCTCCTACAGGAGTTCCCGGACGTGTTCAAACCAGACTGGCGTCAGTCACTCCGGGTCACCTTTTAATATTGATTCATCTAATAATTGCTCCTCTTATTATTGTCTTTTGGAGGGGAGAGTATTTGTAAGGGTGACAAATTGCGCCTCCCTTTCCTTGTGTTTCTCTTTTCAGTTGTACATTAATCACGTCATGTATTTTACCTGTCTTTATTTCAGATTCTTTGTGTACCTCATCTTATGCATCATTGTACGGCCTTTCTGCCGATATGTATATCTACCTTTTATATGCCATGTAACAAATGTTGTATGTATTTTTATGCTTGCCAGAAAACAAATCCTGTATGGACGCAGCGGGCGGCCTTGGGTTGCCAGCTACCTTTCCGTCCGCTTTTTGTCTTATAAACACCTGTTGAGAATAATAAAAGGCTTTACAGGCTGCTCTAGGAGCAAGAGCCTGTGCTGGCACAAGGCCAGCTAAATCTGAAACAACAACATAATAAAGGATCAGTCTTTCACTCCTGACTTTTCTTGAAGCCTCACACCAGCAAATGACCCAGAAACTGTCGCCTCGACACTGTTGTCCTCCCCCCACATCGAAATTTCATAAAAATATGTATTTCCTCTATGGGAAAAAGGAATCCAAAATAATCATTGAAGATTTTCAATTCATGTTTCCTAAACGATAAAAACCAGGGTAATACACGTCTTCATAATTGGGGAAACAAACACACTAACATATATATATAATATATATATATATATATATATATATATATATATATATATATATATATATGCTATATATATATATATATATATATATATATATATATATGAAGTATGAAATAATGAGCTCCTAGGAAGACAAGTACTGCTGGTTTATTGATGAAGCAACCGGCTTATTAAGAGGTGTGCGGATGTCGGCATATACACAGAGACCGCGGGTACAAAAATTTACAAGTGACTTTAGGTCAAACTATTTCTCTACATAAAACAGGTCGACAGGTACATACAGAAAACATGATTAACAATAGCTGGTTGGACATAAAAATACTCTGACACATATACATGGTACAAGGGCAAATGAACAGGTAATAAATATACAATTCACAATAATGATAATAAGATTGTTTTCGTCTGACCTTAGGTTGCATGTGAAGGCACAGCAGAAAATGGGATGTTTATCATAGAGAACCCACTGAATGGCGACTTTACAATACTCCCCCCCTAAAGATGTAGGTAATGTTTGATCAAAGCAGGTATCTGCTGGGCAGCGGAGGGGGCTCAGCCTTCTCAATGCCAGCTGGTGGGGTGTTTGTCTTCTTCGGTGCCCTATGGATGGGTGCGTTGGGGTGCCCTCCTGCCCGGTCAGGGCACCCGAGGTTTCTTGCAGGCGGACGGGCTGTGGGATGCCACCTCCTGGCGCGCGGGCTTTGAGGAAGTGCCCCGACTCTTCCTCCCAGAAATGAGGGCTTGAGGCAGTCTATCAATACCCAGTCTTCCTCCCCATGGACGGCCACCCGGAATGCCTTCTTGTTCCTCGTACCAGGGTCTCCCCGTAGACTTTTTCTGCTGCAGATGGGTCGCCGTTGGCTCTGGGGGTGGTCATCAGCCCGAGGAGGACCCAGGGCAGCTGGTACTCCAATTCTCGGAGGTGCAACGAGCCATGAGGGGCCTTCATGGGCTTGTGGAACCTCACCATTCCAGTGGCTGTGGGGTTGTGTGGTGGTGGTGTGGTGAGTGGTCCCCAGCAGGCATGCCAGGGTGGTCCCGGCCGGACAGAAAGCAGGGCCCCTGTCTATGGTTATATGGTCCGGGCACCCACGGCTGATCCAGCTGGAAAGGGTCCTCTGTGCATGCACTGAGTGGCTTCTTCCATGGCGTAGCACACGGGCCACCTGGTGGGCGATCGACGATTGTTAGAAGGTATCTTGCTCCTCTGATGGGAAGAGGACCCACTCGTCGGCGTGGATGTGCTAAAACGTCTCCCCAGCTGAGAAGTCGCCGCCGATTTGATGCCACGGCGATGCTGCATCCTTCTGTATGCCATGCCAGACAAACCTCTCCGCCAGTAGCTGTGGATGATGTTGAAGACCAGCCAACGACAGGAGGCGGGCACCAGTGGGCGGGGGTGGCCAGTGTTGACGTCGCTCAGCAGTGTTGGCCCTCCAGGAGCGAGGGGCACGTCCTTCCACTTCCGTGACGCGATGGCGTTGTGGTAAGCTGGAGTCTCTGGGTCAGCAGCTTGTTCCGCAGACCGAGGTCCTCATAGTCAATCCTGAGCTTTTCGTCAGTTTCGATCCTCGAGGAGGGTGTCGGCTAATGGGTTCTTCTTGCCGGGAGGTACTTGATGGTGCAGGTGAACTCCGCGGTGCTGCTGCTGCCTGGGATTCAAGCATCCCAGCTTTGTGAAGACTTGGACCAGCGGCTGGTGGTCCGTCAGAAGAAGGCGTACCCTCCAGGAGAATTTGAGTAGGCGTGCCGCCTGGTACACATGAAGAGTTCCCTGTTGAAGGTGCTGTAGTGTGGGACTCAGTGGGGCTGAGTTTCTGCTGAAGAAGGCGATGGGCTGAGGGCTCTGTTGATGACTTGCTCAGGACAGCCATGGCGCGATGCTGCTAGCATCCGTTGTCAGCTGGAGGGCGCTGGGGTCCTGGTGGGCCAAAACTGCCTTAGTGGTAGCGGCCTTCACTGGGGAGGAGGCCCTTTGCTGGTGAGGCCCCCTCTAAGGTCTTCGAGACTGACCCTTAAGGATCTCCGTCAGGGGAGCCATGGTCTTGTGTGATCCCGGGATAGATCTCCTGTAGTAGTTGACCATTCCGAGGAATTCTTGTGCGACCCTGGTAGGGGTGGGAACCTGACGATGGCCTCAACTTTCTATGGAAACTGGGCGGGGCCTCCTGGGAGAATCTCATGGCCTAGGAATTCCACCTTATTGATGCTGAAGGTGCACTTTTTGAACCTGGCAGCGAGCCACTCTCTCCTGCAGGACCTTCTGGACGTGCTGTAAGGTGTTTCCCTGTAGGATCTGGAAAAAAATTAGGATATCATCAACGTGCAGACAGAGGTTCAGGTCCCCAGGATGCTGTCCATCAGTCTCTGAAAGAGTCGCCTCGTTCCTCAGGCGGAAGGTGGGAAGAGCGAGAAGATGTAGGACCCGAAAGGCATGATGATGGCAGTTTTGGGGGGTGTCCTCTGGAGCTACTGGTACCTGAAAATATGATTTCAAGAGATCTAACTTTAAGAATATTTTGGCCCCATGGAAGGAGGCCATTAGGTCCTGCATGTTTGGTAGAGGGTAGTGGTCGGGTTCTGTAGCAAGGCTGAGCCACCTGTAGTGGCCGCAGGTTCTCCAGGTGCCGTCCGCTTTCTGTACCATGTGAAGAGGGGAGGCCCATGGGCTGGGAGCCTTCTTGCATATGCCCATCTGTTCCATCTCGGCAAAGGCCTTCTTGGCCTCCTGAAGGCGCTGTGGGGGAAGCCTCCGGAACTTTGTGTGCGTCGGGGGCCCCTTGTCTTGATGTGATGATATATCCCGTGTTTGGCAGGGGCCCTGGGCACCTGATGAAGCTCGGGTTTGAACACCTCCGGGAATTCCTTCAGGAGGGAGCCATACTGGTGGGAAGTGACGGAACAGATTGTGGGCTCCCTGGGGCCCAGCAACAAGGGCAGGGACTGGCAGGACTCGGTGTCCAGCAGGTGCTTGCGGCCGACGTCGAATGCCAGTCCGAAGTGGGCAAGGAATTCCGCACTCAGGAGCGGGGTCCTAACATCCGCGACGATGAAGTTCCACTTGTACCTACAGCCTAGGATGGAGAACAACAGGCTGGCCGTCAGGGAGGCAGCTGGGTCCGGCGGACATCTGCGGTCCTCTCTGGAAGGTGGGAACACTGACCTAATGGCCCTAGTGTCGATCAGCATCATCCTGCCGGAGATAGTGTCGCGGACGTAGAACCCTACTGGTGTGGGGCCCTTGGGTGTTTCAGATGCTACTGCCATGGCAGCCTGTGAGGGTGGCCACTGCTTCCCCCATTTTTTGGATGGGCGAAAAGGCAGGGGGCTTCGCAATTTTGGGCAGCTTGCCGAGCCTCTGGTGGTAATAGCAAAGCCCTGGCCTTTCCTTCTTCTGCTGGAGAGGTGGCCTCCTCCTGTCAACAGCGTTGATCCCCTTGTAAAAACACCTGCAAAGTCATTCGTGAATTCTCTGATAAAAGTGTTAATTGTAAAGTCTCTGCTGGGCAAGTTTTCTGTGGTGATGTCCCATTTTCTTTGCCTACAATTAGTCACACCCTAGCGTCAGTCAACGCAAGTTCAATCATTTAACCTATGTATATATTTTGTTTACCTGCTGTCAAAAATGCATCACATGTTTCTTCTTTCACAGGCATCAAGGTGTATCAATTCCATTTTCTGTCTGTTCTTATATTGTATAGTGTACTGGTTCAGTTCTGTATTTATTGTTATTTATGCTCGACCTCAGGTCACTGGAGGTTTTCATTGTATTCAGTCGC